>NC_141695.1:1405589017-1405716517 GCF_964263255.1 Lissotriton vulgaris | reverse complement strand
CTTGTCCAGTCGTATCGTTATCATGCATGTCACTGTACAACTTCCCGTGCTCACCGCATTGACATTACACTGATGCCCTCGTACTTCCCTGCGAAATGAAAGGTTCACCCACATGGAATCCCTTTCCATACAAATGTTTAACACCCCTCCAGCCCGAAAGATATTTCAGTGAGAAATACATTGGCCATCCCCCCCCCCCCCCCCTCCTTTACTTCCAGAAAGTTTACAGAGTCCACGTTCTACGCCAGCAGGACTCCAAGACTCTTACGCTAACCGTCTTTGACCTCGCCCACTCCCAGCCATGCAAAACAAACGGAGTAGCCGCTTACGCAAGTAGTGGAAGTGCTTCGAGGCCTCCCCGGGATGAGGTGCTATGACGGTGCTACAATTAAACAGCCTCCTGGTGCATAAACTGTATTCCAGTCACCAGAGTAAAGCCATTGGAGTCACCAGTCTGGTGCTGCAAAATGTTCCAGATAATCCTGGATTATCCACACTTAGTACATAATCAACCACCTGCTGCAAAATTTAAAAAGTTAATAAAAAATGGTTTTCAGCTCAGAAGAGATCCGAAACTTTCTTTTGTTTTTTCTTTTTTAATTGCCACACGTGGAACTACGGAATGGCAGACCCCTTACAAAGATTGCTGTGTGTGGAGCTGGTGCTAATAAGACATAAGCTTTGCTCAGACACTATTAACGTATGTAGAAATGGCTTAAATTCTGCTGCATAATTCGGTCATCCATTGCCACATAGTTCCAGTGGCCTGGTAAGTGCCTTAAATCACCTCATACTCGACAGCCACACAGCACCTGGTAAGATTGCTAAGCCATCGCTTATAATGTGCACAGGAACAGCATCCAGTCAGTGAGTATGTTAAACTACAGCATTGTGCATACCGTACACGGCCAAGGCACCCAGTAAGTGTGTTAAATTACAACATACTGCGCAACACACACTGCCACGGCACCTAGAATGAGTGGTAAAGTACAGTATACTTCATAATGCACATGGCCACAGCACCATAAAAGTGTGTTAAACTACAGCATACTGCACACGGCCACAGCACCTGATATGTGTGTTAAACTACAACATTCTGCACAACGCACACGGCCACAGCACGAGTTAAGCCCAGTCTGATTTTAGATAATTTCCTCCTCTTTCACTTCTGTGATAAGGTGCCCTCTCTGCTGCGGTTTTTCTTGACGTCATTTTCAAGAGGGACATGTTGTCTACACCTATAAAGCCAGTTTTCATGCCTGTTGTTTTTAGTTTAGAAATATACCAAGCATCTCTTAAAATGCCGAGCTCCCTTCTGCACACAACCATCACAAGCATTTACAATGCAACAGGTCTTGCATTTTCGCGAGTTTGAGCTATTGGCATTGTAAACGACAATGCCTTTTATTTATGTTTTGGGTTTTAACCCCTTCCGTGCTGCGAACGTCCAACGGTCGTCGCGTGCACTACCTCGCTGGTGCTGCGCACGACCGTTGGACGTCCGAATCCCGTTAGCGCGATCGAACGTCCGCACTGGGGCGGAATGTTCGACGCCCTAAACGGGTTAAAACCTAAATAAAAGGTATTGTCGTTTACAATGCCAAAAGCTTAAACTCGTGTAAATGCGAGACCTATTGCATTGCAAATGCTTGTTATTAATGTGTTCGGAGTTGAGTAAGAAAAGATTGCTCAACATTGGTAAAAGTATAAAAGAAGTGATAAAGCGCTGCCTGAGAAATTGAACTCAAAAAACTCATTTATTTTCTTTAGTTCAGTAAGGCACCCGTTCTCTGTTAGCACATTGTGTGGCACAGTGCATTTTGTTAAGACTTTAAAATGTTGTAATGCACTAAATAAACTCACATTTCTCCTGCAGCCTTATTGAAACATGAGTAATTTGAAGATGTCCGTTTCACCAGAAAATAAGGATCAGGATGGCACCACCCGTTAGGCAGGCGCTAACAAAACACTACAGTTACTGCGAACGGAACTTCGCACACTATAAATATTGAAAGCATACATTATTCCGTTGGCTGCGCTGAACGTTCTCTTCCAGGGGATCCTCATCAAAGTCATAAGCATTAGAATAATCCCGCCCATGCGCGGGACCCCGCAAACATTATAATATATGTGCCCCACATATATATATATATATCTATCTATATAGATATAGATAAAGATATATATATATATCTATATGTGTGTGTGTGTATGTATGTATGTATGTATGTATGTATATATATATATATATACAATTGCAGCCTAATAAACACCAGAGCTGAATTATGCCTTAAAGAATTTCCATAAACCATGAACAAACATGCATTATAAACATGAAAAACAACAACAGTTTTGTTTTAGAACAGTTTTAACGCTCAGAAAGCAGTGGAAATTCTCATGAAACACTGAAAGCATGGGAAGCTCCCAGGCTGCATTGCAAAACTACAGTCTAAAAAGACTGAATAGCTAACCTGCATCAACATGCAGTACACTGACCCTGTGCCTTTAAGGCATCCATGACACCCAGCTTCCCATCATGCCTCAGGGGTGACAGTTAGGCGATGTGACTGCATTTTGCAGGATCCAAAGATAGTTCAGCTATTTGAATAGCCTTTAATAGATACTTAAGTTGAAACTAATGTCACAGCCTCTGAAGCTCTTGAACGAATGTAACAAGTCTGGCTATGGCACCATCCCTTTCCGCTACCTATGTAAGGCAATTGTGTCAGAGACTGTTGAATATGGCATAGAGGTCGAGAATGACCAAAGCAACCATTCTCCCTACATCCTAGAGATCCAGCGGCGTACCAACAACAGATACACTACTACCATATACTCACCTGGGCCCTAAACACACACAATTGAGTAAACCGTTGAAGTCAAAGTTTGTGGGGGTGATCACAAATCAAGATTAGTTAATTACCATTCCTAACTAACCTTTCACTGATCAAAAGGTTCTTTCCTCTGGTTGATGAACCATTAGTTGAACTAATTGATGGTGATAATTAACTAATTTCTAAAAACTTCTCTAACTTAAAGTAAGTAACCACAGACTTGGATACGTTTTAAGTCTTTATCTAAATTACTTGCATGTCAACCATTTCGAAAATACAGTGCAATCACCGTCACTCATAGGAAGGAAGATTCAATTAATCAAATCACCAACACATACTTCAAATTTGCAATTTCTTATGCTCAGAAAGTAGAGGACAGAGCGAAAAGAACACCTACAATTACTTGAAGTCATGGTTACCCAGGATGATGTGAAGACCAACCCCCTGACCAAAGGGCTGGTAAGGGTCCCCCAGGACAGTTCAGGATACAAAGACTTCAGGGCATGATAGATTACCTCTCTAACACCGACCATTGCGTCGCACCCCTCTCCCACACTTTCTTCCTCCTCGAGATTCTTCCGTGCTCTTCTTTCTAACTCACTTAAATTAAGATAGATGTGTTTGCATTCAATTCTTCATCAGCATCTCTCGCTACTCTGACAGCAATCACGGCTCACAGCATCTCAGCATCAACGTCTCCCTAACTAACTAAAACGACCTCAGTTATACATTTTGCTCTTCAATATTCCACCTATTAAAGTTGCAATATCATAAAAATACGAAATCTAATTGGACAGGCAAGGCGGGGGATGATCATCACACCATGCTTATGTCATCATAGTCTATCAACCCATTGTTCATAAATCCAACCCCTTAATTTTTATTCATAAACTTTATTCCCACCCGTATTCACACTTCAATTGAAACAATTGTTCTTATTTGACATGTGAGTTCATTCATCCAGAGGTCTTCAGTTCTTGTTCCCAGGGTATGTAACTTTTGTGTCCGTGGACCGTATTCAAATGCATAGTCATTCTTCCAGCTCACTTTCAACAGGCATGCGCAGGAATCATGTGCTTTAGTAAACTCTGGACACACGAGAGACCCAAATGCGCACGAATAAGAAAGTCAAAAAGACAATTGTTATTTTCAGAAATAAATGGTTTCACTTTATACCACCCATCTCTACTCTATTCCCCTTTAATTAAAAATACTTTCCCCGCATTAGCAATAGTAAAATAACTCTTCTTTGATTTAGCTAAGCAGGTGCCATGCACGTGAGTCTTCAAGACTCCATATTAGTGCCATCTCCTAATGCGCAGGAATTTCCCTCCAAGCGACAGGTCGTCAGTGTGCGTAGATGCAGTTGTCGCATGCGCAATAAAGATTTCCTGTTTGCAGCCATTTTAGAAACTCATTTGAATTACTTACGTTACTAAACCCATATGCAAGCTTCTCTAACCCTCATTTTAATGTGGTGCCAGCTGTATAAATTCCCTCTTTCTCAGCCCATGGAGATACATGGGTTTTCTGTTCAGCTTTTCTTTGGAAATCCTGTCTTCTTTCTTTTACTAAGTTCAAAAACACTTTATCCTCTTCACGTAATGTACATGTTAAGTTGTGTGCCTTTTCTATATTTATTGACTTCATTGTTAGGAAAAATTCACTCATAAACTGTGCGTCTGGACTACTAACCACTAGATTCATTCGAATAGGAATTTCTGAAAATACTACATCTAAATTTGAATAATAATATTGAAGTTTTCCTGTTCTATAGAATAGACTTGTCAGTATACTACATGAAATACCATATGTTAAAGGTAAATGATGGTAACTCCCTCGGACATTGAAGCTGGTAATTTCACACAAACCGAACAATCACTAATCTCCATTGTACCTACATACTGAATCAACAACTTTGTGAAAACATTTAAAGACTTGTGTGATACTGTGTGATGTAAATCTATCATCTGCTGCTTATAATTCTACTCTATCTCCTTTCATGGTAGCTATCTTTTCATTAGTATCTGTATCGTTCTTCTGGTCGGTTATGAGATAAGGAACTGTTAGGAATAGCCATACTGTGGCCGCTAATAAAATGCTACATATGCAAGCCCTACAGCATTTTTTAGTGCAACTTCGTTTTAGTCTTTCAGTAACCCTAGCTTTAGTCATTTTAGTCTAAGAAGTTTCCTCTTCTTTTCTTTACTTGTAAATTCAAACCTTTGGTTCTCAATGAAGCTTCACTTTCCCTTCATCAATCTGTGCAGCATTTACTTCTTCTTCTTCTGTCTCTTCACTTAAATCCAAATTTTCAAATTCCTCTAATATTACGGAGGTCCACTCTTGAATTTATTGTTCAAAATTTTCAGTCTTGGACTTCTTCGAGTGTTTTTCAAAATTGACTGCTTCAACTGCGTTTGACTAGTAACCTCGTTCACTTGCTCAGGTTTTTCATTTGTTTTTCTCAGATAGTATTTTAATCTTTTGACTCCACCTGGCCAGTTGTCCCCTTTTCTGACCCTTTTAACTTGAACTTCACTTTCACCCTTTTTGTCTTTCTCAAGATTTTATTTTCGTTATGTTTAGGCACAATCCGTTCTTCCTCCTCTTTAGAGTCACTCTCTACCTGTTCCTGTTCAGGTCTTATTATTGTGGCTTCATCTGCCTGAACTCGTTCTTCTACCTCTATCTGTTCCTGTTCGGGTCTTATTTCATATTGATCTTCTTCTGCCAGAACGTGTTCTTCTATCTGTCCCTGCTGAGGTCTTTGGGTAGGTCTATTTGCTTTTGCCTGAGTTTGTTTGTCTTTCCCTGTCTGGTCCTGCTCAGGGTCTCGAGTAGCTTTTTCCTGAGCGTGTTCTTCTACACCTATCTGGTCCTCACTAGTTTATTGTCTTTCTAATCTTGTTCTGCTTCTTGTTTGAATAACAACCTCAGGTATGTCAACCACTAGTATCCAGCCCTACTGACTTGTGCTCGGTTGTTCCTCGTCGATTACTTCAGAATCTGTTACTCTAGATTCTTCGACTTCACAACCTTCAGCTATTTCAACATATTCTCTCAGTTGTTCTTTTTCAGTAGGATCTGGTACCTTTTTAGTATGACTGGCATGAATCCATTTGGGTAAATCTGCACACTTCACTGCTATTGTAGTGACCAGTATGACTTGACATAGTTCATCCCACCTGGGTGCTAGGCACGACTTTCTGGCGTGTTTCTTCACTACCACCCAATCTCCAGGATTCAAATCATGCGCCTGTGCTGACTGCCTGGCAACTGCGTATTCGCGAACCCGATGAGAGCCCGAACGCACTAGGTCAGCCAACCCTTTGCAATAGTCCAATACCACATCATCAGTAATATGTAGCAATTTAGGTCCAGGAATAAATGCTTGTCTCATTGCCCTACCCATGAGTATCTCATGGGGACTCAATACTGTTTTCCTGCTAGGAATACTTCTGAGTCCCATCAACACAAGAGGCAATGCGTCTGGCCAATTTAGCGATGTAGATGCACATACTTTACTTACCCTTGATTTGCTTGTGCCATTTAGTTGCTCAACCATGCCAGAACCTTCTGGGCGGTATTCACAGTGCAGTTTTTGTTGAATTTTAAATGCTTCACAGATTAATTGAATTATTTCATTATTAAAATGAGGTCCTCTATCTGATTCCAAAGTAACTGGAAAACCAAAACGAGGAATCAACTCCCTTAATAGCAATTTAGCAACTGTGAGACTGTTTTCCTAGTGGGGTATGCTTCCACCCATCGTGAAAACAAACACACTATGACCAGGATGTACTTCTTTCGGTTGCTTGGAGGTAGCTCTATGAAATCAAGCTGTAGTATTGTGAATGATCCTTCTGCCTTTCCAAATTTTCCCCAACTGACCACTGTCTTCCTGCCTGGGTTCTGCTGTTGACAAATTAGGCATCGCTGGCAAAGACTCTCTGCGACTACCCTAAACCTTGTGTTGTACCAATTTTGTCTAAATAGTCTGGCCATAGCATCCCTACCTACATATGTGTCTCCATGATACATTCTTGCCATTTGAGTAAGCAGGCAGTCTGGCATGACTGTACACCCATACATCATCTGTCCTTTCACAACCCTGATCTTATCCACTTTTCCTTTTTGTTTACCTCAACTTCATCCAGCATGTTTCTAAAGCTGAGAAAAACATAAGTTGGCAGCTGATTTCACTTGTTTAAATTTTTCTGTTCAATGCCATATTATTTCTTGCACAATATTGAGTAATCTGGTCAGCATATCTGTTACCTGCCGCCACATAGTCATTTCCTGACGGGTGAGCAGCACACTTGGCCACAGCTATTTCTTTTGGCAATTGTATTGCTTCCAACAATTCTTTCACATTTTTGCCATTTATGATGGCGGATCCTGAAGAGGTCAGAAATCCCCTCTGCATCCATAACTGGCCGAAGTCATGCACAACACCGAAACCATATTGACTGTCTGTAAATATGGGTATTCTCCAATTTTTCCCAATTTTGCATGCCTTTGTTAAGGCCTCCTATTCGGCTACTTGTGTAGACTAGACTTCCGGTAAACAGGATGCTTCAACGACCCCAAATACATTGCATACAGCGTACGCTGCACTAAGTCCTCCTCCCTCCATTCTCAAGCATGAGCCATCTACAAATAGTTCATGATCTGGTTCTTTCAGGGGCTCCTCTTTTATATCAGGGTGGGGCTTAGTACACCTGTCACATCCAAGCAATCATGATCTATTTCATCTTGCACTTCTTCACAACGTGGATCTGGTAATAATGTGGCAGGATTTACCATTGTACATCTAATCACTGTTACATTTTTCTGCTCCAAGAATTACTCTTTCATACTTAGTCCTCCGACTAGGGGTCAGATGCTGTGTTAGAGTTCTTGTTAAAAAAAAAAAAAAAAAATCTCTACTGAATGTGGGACATAAACCTTAATTGGATGTCCCATCACAATTGATTCACTTTGCTCCAGACTCATGCAAGTAGCAGCAACTGCTTTTAAGCAGCCAGGTAAAGCTGAAGCCACAGGATCCAAGGTAGCAGAAAAATATGCTACTGGACGTCTGCTTAATCCAAGCCTCTGGGTCAAGACTGAGCGTACATCTCTCTCTCGCAACTGAACAGTGCAAATTCTTTAGTATAATTGGGCATGCCTAAAGCAGGGGCCTCGCACAAACAATTTTGCGTTTTCACAAATGCTTCCACACATTCATCGTTCCAGACACTTGGATCTTTGGCTCTTTTTCGTGTCATCTCTCTTTTTCGTGTCATCTCTCTTTTTCGTGTCATCTGAATCGATGGCTTTGCCAGCAGGGAAAACCCAACAATCCACTGCCGACAGTACCCAACCACTGTGAGAAACTTTCTTATCTCCCTTTGCGTCTGTGGTAACTGCATTTGCTTGATTATTTTAATTCTCTCAGGGGTCACCTTTCTCGATCATCTTTCTATTTTGCGGCCTAAGTATCTAATTTCTGTTTGACAAAATTGCAGTTTCTCTGGAGACACCTTGTGTTCTCCATCAGCCAAATCATTTAGTAATGCAATTGAATCAAATCAGGTGTTTGAGCGCGACTACTCACCTGTAAGGGTCTCAAGATGCTGGTGGTGTGTGGTGGGGGGGGGGGAGCTTCGCAGTTTCCAGTCCAGTCAAGAAGAGGGTCTGTCAAAGCCAGGTTTTGAGTTTTTTTTTTAAAGTTTCAAAGACCTTTATTGGTAGGTTACAAGGTTACACAGCATTGTGCCTACAACCAATCTCTGGCCTGACCGCGCCATAATGGTTCCATCAAGCATACAAATCTGAAGTACATAACATAAACATAGTAACACAGCAAGTCGCCTACAACCTCTTCAGGCGGGCCGCATTGGACTAAGAAACTATATAGCATTTGCCTATGAGGAGTAGCAGAACATAGCATCCAAAAAAGAAAGCAGTAAAGTTTGTGGGATGCTATAGACAGATCGCTTGCCACCCTTGTCCTTCACGCAGCTGCACTCTCCACTACAGTAGTACAATACATCCGACATCCCCTCATGTATAGCTGGTGTTAATACGGGTAGGCAGAATAGCCTCCTGGGTCACCTAGCTCCACTATCAGTTACACACCGTCTGGGGACACCACCATGCAATCATTGTCCACGGTACCCCCAGTCCTGCAGGTGTTGACATGTAATAGTGTATACTCAGTAGTGTACCTAGTGATGTGCTAGCGGTCTCCGTCCTGTGTCCTCAACTGCAGGTAAGATATTAGTGGCGACCATATGTACCTGGGCCTGGATGTGATAGGTAATAGTTCAGCATACAGGGCAGACTATTCCTGGCAGTGTATCAGATCATTAAGCCAATCTTTAAACTTAGGCGCCCTTCCCCTTCCCCTGCTCCATCTGCAGGCCACCCGTCTTTTAGCCATTAACAACGCCAATGCAGTGTATCGGCGGTATGCTAGTGGAATACTTTTGACATAGCTCAATAAAGCAACCAGTGGTGTGGCTTCTATACATGTATTGGTCATGTGGTTCAGCGCTGTAAAAACCTGTTCCAAGTAATCGTGTATTGCCGGGCAATTCCAGGACAAGTGTAAAAAATCGGCCTTTGGCGCTTGACACCTATCACACCCTATCGGTATCACGAAGATGGTGCTTGTGCATACTAACCGGAATGTGGTACAGTCTGTGGAGATATTTGTAGTGTATGATCCTCAACCTGCTGCTGGCCGATATTCTTTCAGTTTGCGAGCAGCAGTATTCCCATTGCTCTTCCGTTAGCTCTGCCTCCCATTTGGAGCGGGATGGTGTAGCCCCGGCATTGTGCTGAGTACCTATGGTGCGATAAAGCAGAGATACTAGTCGTCTCGGCGAAGGTTGCTGGAAGAGTGTCTGCAGTGGCGCAAGTATCGGAGGCTCATCTGGAAAGACTACATGCAAGGATCTAACACCTTGTTTAAGGCGGATGTATAAGAATACATCCAGTGGGGTGCAGTGCGCTCCTCGAAACATGCTATCAGAAGTACGGAATGTCCCATTTTCGTACAGGTCCCCCCAATGTTTAATGGACGTACGGTCCTGTAGTTTATGAAAGAGTGCTTCCTGTAAGAGGGGCATGTCTGGATGATACACCAGTGGCAGCAGCGGCGAATTTGGTACAGGGGTCTCAGATTGGCGCGCAATCCGCTGCCATGCCGTGACTTTGACAGTTGTCTGAGTGCGCTCCTGGGTATTTAGAGTCCTGTATATAGCGTCCTCTATCGGTATTAGATGAACAAGCAAATGTTTTGCTGCCAGCTGCGGCATATATTTGGGCTGGTGTATACAAAAGTATAAATAGTGTGCCTGAGCGCTGATGTAATATTGTTCAAAATCCGGTATGTCGAAGCCACCTGTCGAGTAAGGTCTTGTTAACACAGCCCATTTCAGTCTGGCCTGTTTGCCCCCTCCACACTAAACTAATCATCTCAGACCTAAGGGTCTTAAAAAAACTATTGTCCCGGAAAAAAGGGGATATTCAAGAATAAATATAATTGCTGGGGTAAGATCACCATCTTAATCAGTGATGCCCTGCCTGCCATAGACAGCGGGAGCCTTATCCAGTGATTTACCTGATCAGTTATGCGGGTGAGTGCCACCCCGTAGCTGAGCCTCCATGAGTTCCTCCCTATTCCTAGTGATGCCGATCCCTAAATATCGGAGTTGATCTGCACTCCAAATAGGAGTGGGGATAGAGGGCACCCCTGGCGCGTACCTCTAGTAATCGAGAACCTTGGAGACAACTGGCCATTGATGAGCTCTTTGGCCCCTGGCTGATAATGCAAAAGATGGATCCAAGACAGAAAAAGCGGTGGAAATCTCATTCAACTCATTATCACAAATATGTAATGCCATTTGATAGAGTCAAAGGCTTTCGTGGCGTCTAGGAATATCGCTGCTAAGGGCAGAGGCAACATTATTCATTATCGTAAAGAGGGTTCTCAAATTATGGGAAGTGGCTCTTCCAGGGACAAACTCGGACTGATCCGGGAGGATAAGATGTTCTAGTAGCAGACTCAGACGTTTAGCAATAAGTTTTGCTAAAATTTTTGCATCGCAATTGAGCAAAGAGAGCGGTCGGTATGATCCGCACAGGTGGGCCGGTTTATCTGGTTTCAGCAGGGATATAATGAGGGCCTCCCTCATCGACGGGGGGAGAGATCCCACCTCCAAGGACTCTTCATAGACTTCCCGAAGGATTGGGGCCGTTATATCTCGTCATACGTTTTATAGAATTCTACGGGGATGCCATCCATTCCCGTGGCCCTTCCAGATTGTAACTCCATTATGGCCTCGCGAACTTCATCCAATTCAAACGGTGCGCACAGAAATTCACGATGCACATCGCTTAGCCAGCCAAGGGCTACGTCTCCTAAGTAGTCATCTAGCTCTACACTCTGGGTCCCTGAGGTGGTATATAAACCTTCATAGTAATTGGTAAACTCTTCTAATATACTGGCTGTATCAGAGCAGCGCGTCCCATCAACTTTTTCCAGTTCCATCACATAGTTGGAGTATCGCGGTGTACAGACGATATCTGCCAATGTTTTGCCAGGACGCTCTCTCTCCCCGTATCGGCGAGCCTGCCAATGTTTTCCCCTAAAGAGTGCCGCCCTCTGCGCTTCTTCCGTGTATTCTGTGAGTTTGGTCCTGAATTTCTCCTGCGTGTCCCGATCTGGTGCATGTTGCAATGTCTCTTCCAATGTCTTCAGGTCTCGCTCTATCTTACGAAGCGTATTAGTGATATCCCTAAGTACCCCTGATCCTTTGGAGATGCAATACCCTCTCAGTGTGACTTTAAAGGCCTCCCAAATTGTCTCTACGCTCTGCACCGATCCCTTGGTTACACTAGCCAGTGTGTCCCCGCGCTATTCAGTGGCTTAAGCAACCCCCCAGTACAGCTCACAAAGCTAATGCAACTATCATTTTGGGAACAAGTATGTTTTAAGTTCCCTGCGGAACACTTTTTCCGAAGGCTCTGCACGAAGTCTAAGTGGGAGAGCATTCCAGCTACGGTCCGCCAGAAGGCGAAAGGATCTGCCGCCCATCCTAGCCCTACTGGTCTTCGGGATGCACATTAAGCCAGTACCCTCAGATCGCAGAAGCCGTGTGGGCTTGTACAGAGTGAGCAGGTTCCGCAGGAAACTAGGGCCGTTCCCATGAGCAATCCGATGGCTAATGCATAGGGCTTTGAACTGGATGCGCTCCCTGATCGGCAGCCAGTGTAGCGCCTCCAGGGCCTTTTTGGAGGGACATCTTTTTGGTAGTGTGAATACCAGGCGTGCGGCAGCGTTTTGAATATGCTGCAGTCGCTGGAGACACCTCGCATTGGCTCCCACATATAAGGCATTCCCGTAGTCCAGCCTGGAAGTAACCAGGGCATGGACCAGGGCCCTCCTAGCTGACACCGGGAGCAAATCAAGTGTCTTCCTCAGACAGAGAATGCCAAAACACATTCCAGCTACACGTCTAGTATGATACTCTAAAGATAATTTCGAGTCCATCCAGATGCCTAAGTTCCTGACCTGATCTTTAGGTTCAGGTAGAGAACCCAAGGTCTGGGGCCACCATGCAGATGTCCAAACAAACGGAGACTTGCCTACAATTAGCACCTCCGTCTTGTCCCCGTTTAACCTGAGACAGTTATTCGACATCCAGTTGGCCAGGTCCTGAAGACAAGACGCAAATAGACTGGCTGCCTGCTCAGCTGGCTGTGACAAAGCCACAACCAGCTGAGTGTCATCAGCATAAGTCACCACATCAACCCCATGTTTCTCCGTGATCAATGCCACCGGAGCAACATAAAGGTTGAATAAGGTGGGGCTCAGACTGGAGCCCTGCGGGACTCCCTGGTTCAGGGCAATAGCCCTAGACCTATGAGGCCCCTGCTCCACGCAAAAACTATGTCCGTGGAGGAAAGATGATCAGAGTATGTTCGGGCCAAGTGCTGTACCATGCAGATGGCAGGCCCAAGCCCTCGAGAAACAAACCAATCTAGCCTCGCCCAGGTAGCTGCGTGTGCTGTAAAATGTGTGCCTTCCTGCATCAAGGGATGTATGTGCCTCCTTGCGTCCAGATGTTCTGTGATGATGTCTTTGAGTAGTGCGCCCGCCTTGGTGTGATGATTCGGAGCGGGGTGTGATCTATCTAAGGAAGGAGCATAGGTAATGTTGAAATCCCCACCCCAGACAATGTGGTTCGACCCAATAACTCTCACTGCCTCCCATAAGGTGAAGAAGAAGTCAGGATCATCCACATTGGGTCCATAACAACACACCAGTTTAACTGATTCCATGCCCATGCTCCCCCATGCTATGCAATATCTACCCTTATCATCACTTACTCATCCTGCCGGGGAAAAAGGCACTTGTTTCTTAATCAATATAGCAGTGCCCCTAGCATAGCTGGAATAAGAGGAGAAAACACTCTGCATAGCCCATCTAGAGGCAACTACATTAGATTTTTGGGGTGCAAAATGGGTTTCTTGCAGCATAGCTATATGCGTGTTGTCTGTCTGAATATGCCAGTACCTGGCGCTTCTTCCGAGGATCTCCTAGCCCTCTGACATTCCACGTGATAATGTTCAGTTGTGTCCTACCTTCTTGAGCCATACAGTTGCCAATTAAAAAAATCCAAACACGGCGCATTTTGCCATAACATCACAGAACAGCCACTATTCACCGTGAGTTGCTGTGTCCCAATGCATTTCCAACTCTCACTTGCAATGTACGTCTGTGTGCGTACCTCTTCTTAATACAAGGATGTGTGCCTACCATGGTCAAAACATTTAACCCCCAAACGTCCCTGCACCTCCCCCCCTCCCACTGAAGCAACCCCAACCTGCCAGCATTATACTCCCACCCCACCCACCCTGAACTGTCCCCAACTAGGGACTAAGTACAGCCCCATTCCTGAGTGAATGGCAAAGAGCCTTAGGGTATTTCCCTTTGGGGGCCATGTCTAGGTGGTCACACAACAACCCCTCACTCCCAGAAGATCCACAGCCGAAGCTGCGGTCCCTGCGAGTATGGAAGAGGGGTGCCCAGCGATCAAGTATTAAGCACTTCGGGGGAACCAACTATAGTTACTGTCAAGGAAAGTACATTGCCCCCCAATCGTATGTAACAATACTCACAAGTGTTACCAGCATTTCGACAATGTCAATATTGTTAGGAATGTTCATTGTTCTTCCTCATCTGCTGCCGCCAATGGAGATCCCGGAGACCCTTCCTCTTCATTACCAGGTCTGTTAGATTGTTTGAGTTATTTGAGGAAGTCTTCCACTTGTGGCTTTGTGAAGAATTTCTGGCGGCCTTGGTGCGTAACCCTTAAGCGTGCCAGATAGAGAAGAGCGTAGTCGATTTATAATTTGCGCAGTTTCGCCTTGACATCCAGAAACTTTCGTCTTTCTTCCTGAACCATAGGCGTGAAATTAGGGTATATGGTAAAGGAGTTACCATCAAATGATAGCGATTGCTTGCTGCTCGCAGCTCTCAAGGCAACATCCCGATCTCTATAATTTAGGAGCCTAGCAATGATGGGTCTCTGGGCGGTGCCTGGCTTGGGGCGGGGCCCCAGCGAGCGATGCGCTCTTTCGACTATAAATTGATGAGAAAAGGCCTCTGATCCAATCGCTGCCAGCAGTAATCTCTCAACATAGTCCTCCATTCTGCCTGTGTTGGTCGACTCTGGAATGCCTAAAATGCGAATATTATTGTGTCTACTTCTCGCCTCCAAATCCTTATTCTTGGCCTCAATTATTCGCAACAGGTTGTCCATCCTGGACAGCTGTGAGGTGTGTCTAGCCTTGGCATCGTCTGAGTCAGAGATGCCCTGTTCTACCTCTTTAATCCGTTCCTCGTGGACATCCAGATTGTGGACCATGGCGTCCATGCGTGAAGACATCCTGTCCACCTTGTCCGCAATCGTGGCAAATCCCTGGCGAACTTCCCAAAGGACATCTTGTAGGTCTGCAGACGGCTCTGATGAAGCTCCAAGTGACCCAGTGCCACCTGCTTGGCCCTGCTGGTCCTGCCCTGTACGGTACGGTCTCTTGGCAGGGTCAAAGGTGAGTTTTGTTTGCTTTGCATCAGGCCTGCCCATGACTGTTGTGTCCTTAGCGGCGCAGCAGCACAGCGTGGGCGATCCACACACGAATGTCCACAACTGGGACTATAGGTTGGTAGGATCAACAGAGCCACCACCAATGGGGACCGGTAATATGTCGAGGCCACTCCTCTATTGTGTCTCACTTCCACCAGTGCACTGGGACCCTCCGGCGCTCCACGACTAAGCAGTTTCCAATGTGTTGCACCACGAGTGCGTCCAGGCGTCTCCTACAGGCTTTGGCTACTCACAAAGGCTAGATGTAATGGCGGTTCACCCGGACCCAGGGGAAGCCGGCCCACAGTGCCCCCGGCGTGTTGTGCAGTCCACCTCTCTTCTCCGTTGTAGCGCTGATGTCAGGGGTATTTCCCGCGTGGGAAGGTGCAGGATGGCCAAGCCACCGCCCCTGTGGCGATCTCACAGTCCAGGACAGCGACAGTCACCCCTCACGTTGGTGCTCATAACCTCCTGCCACACGCTCAGCAGAGCAACCCAGGAGCTCCCCTAAAAGGCCCCCGCAACGCAGCGGATCAGTGCACTCACCCGGGTCATAAGGATGTGGGGGGGTGAGGGGTGGCAGATTCGATAAAGTTCAAGGTGTCCCAGGGACGCGGTCAGCCCACGCGATCCAAGAGGGCAAGCGGGGCAGTGGCCCCCCCACCCCGCCCCCCGGTTACCTCCAGTCTCGGTGACCACCAGGATCTCCCCCAAGTCCGGGCACAGGGGGGGTAGGGAGGATCGGCGATGCCGCCTCTGTGGTCGCGGTGCTCCTCACAGCTTTTTCCGCAGTCTGAGACCCCGGTCCGGGGCCCGCCGCCGTTTTCAGCCCGCAGCCTCGTGTGAAGCAGCGGGCTTGCGTAGCCGTTGTGGCCGACCTCCAAGCAGGGCCACTTCCACAGGTAATTCGCGGCGCGCAGTCACCAGCGCCTCGCGGCTGCAATCTTCTGCCAATTTGGCTGACACTCGGCCAGTGTGCGTCAGAGGGGCAATGCTACCAGTGGATGTCTCTAAAAACCCCGAAAGTTGCCAAATATTAGGATATTTTAAGGATTTCAGTCGCTGGGCGGCGTGAGCCTCACAGGAAGGCTACCATCCGCAAGTGCGCCACCCAGATTTTGAGGTTTCTTGTGAAGATGGGGAGCGATGTTATCTGTCTGAGGTGGGGCAGAAGGTTGTTCCAGGCACTGGACGCGGGGAAGGAGAAGGAGCGACCTCCTGATCTGGTCTTTCTGGTCCGGGGAACCACGGCGTACGAGAGCTGAGCTGATCGTAGGGTCCTTTAGGGTGCGTGGAATTTGAGTCGGCTGTTCAGGTATGCTAGTCCGGTGTCGTGGAGGGCCTTGTGAGCTTGGGTTAGCATCTTGAAAGTGACTCTAGCTTTACTGGGGAGCCAGTGGAGTGTGCGCAGGTGCTGGGATATGTGGCAGTGGCTTGGCAGGTTGAGGACCAGTCTTGCGGCTGCGTTTTGGATGTTCTGTAGCTTGCGTGTGAGGTTTTTGTTAATTCCGACATAGTGTGTTGCTGTTGTCGAACCTGCTGGTGACCAAGGCGTGAGTGTTTTTCTGTGTTTGAGGGGTTCCATTTGAAGGTCTTACATAGGAGGCAGAGGGTGTGGAAGCAGGGAGGACGAGACTGAGTTGATCCTGCGGTCCAATTTGAGCTCTGAGTCCAGGATGATTCCAAGGTTGCGTGCGTGGTCCGTGGGGGGTGGGGGGGGGCTTCCGAGGACGAGGAGCCACCAGGTGTCGTTCCAGGCATCTGGGTCTGGACCCATGATGGGTACTTCTGTTTTGTTTGCATTTAGTTGTAGGCAGCTGTTTTTCATCCATTTGGCAATGGCATCCATGCCTTCTCGAAAGTTGTGTCTGGTGGTGTTGGGTTTGTTGGATAGAGTGAGGATGAGTTAGGTTTTGTCTGCGTATGATACAATGTTAAGTCTGTAGGTTCTGACGATGCGGCGAGCGGAGCCATGTAGACGTTGAAGAGCGTAGGTCTGAGGGAGGACCCCTGAAGGACTCTGTAGGTGTAGGGTCTGAGAGGAAAAGGGTGGGTGGGGGAGTCTGACTCGCTGCGTTCTGCGGGAGAGGAAGGAGCGGATCCAGTCGAGGGCCTTGTCTTGGATCCCTGCGTCGTGGAGTCTGTGAATGAGGGTGCTGTGAGAGACTGTGTCGAAAGCCGCTGAGAGGTTGAGGAGGATGAGGGCTGCTGTTTCTCTTTTGTCCAGTAAGGTGCGGATGTCGTCTGTTGCGGGAAGGAGTGTGGTTTCCGTACTGTCGTTTTTTTCTGAAGCCAGATTGGGAGGAATCGAGGATGTTGTGCTCTTCGATGAATGTGGCGTGTTGGCTGTTGATGGCTTTCTCAATGACTTTCGCTGGGAAAGGGAGCAGGGCGATGGGTCTGTATTTTTTCAGGTCAGTGGGTCCGCCGAGGGTTTCTTCAGGAGGGGGTTGATCTCCGCGTGTTTCCAGTTGTCTGTGAACAAGGCGGTTGCCAGGGAGAGGTTGATGGTGTGTCAGAGCATGGGTGCGATGGTGTCGGCGGCTCTGTGGAAAATGTGGTGGGGCAGGGGTCTGTGGGGACCCTGGAGTGGATTGACTTCATCGTCTTCAGTGTGTCTTCGGTGGTGAGGGCTGTCCAGTTGTCGATCGCTGGCTTCAGGGTGTTGGGAGTGGTTGGTGAGGGTTCAGTGTGTTGGGTGTCTTCGTTGAAGTTCTCGTAGATGCTCTTGATTTTGTGGTGGAAACAGTTGCCGAGTTTGTCGCAGAGGTCTTGTGAGGGAGGGATGTCGGTGGACTCGCTGGTGGGTTAGGCGAATTCCTTGATGATGTTGAACCAGTAACACAATTGTCTCGTGATTTTGATGCCACTAGTAAATCATCGATATATTATACCAGGACTGAATTTCTGGTTATAACTAATTTCTCCAAACACTTTTTCAAAATTTGATTAAAAATTGAGGGACTTTCTGTATACCCTTGACGGACTCTGCACCATGCCAAGATACGGTCTTCGAACCTAAAGGCAAAAAGATACTGGCTGTCTGGGTGCAAAGGAATAGAGGAAAAGGCTTGGCATAAATCAATTACTGTAAAACCGCCTGCATTCCAGGATATCTGATAAAGAATCACTGCTGGATTTTGCACTACAGGACAACAAGGCACTACAATTTTATTGATCTTTCTCTAATCCTGCACTATCCTGTATTTTCCGCTAGGCTTTTGAAGTCCCATTATAGGCGAATTACAAGGACTACTCGTTATTTCTTTTAAAATGCCTTGTCTAAGCATTCAGTCAATTTCTGAATTAACTCCTGCTTTCACCTCTGGAGTCGTTTTGTATTTTCGGTTGTGCGGATAAACTGCACCCTCTTTCACTGTCCCCTTCACTGGATCTACATTTGACATTAGCCCAATTTCTTTTCCTGTAAAATTCCATACTTCTGGGTTCACTGTTCTTAGTTCTTCTGGTAAATCATTTACTGTCCTCAAAGAATACATTTCATCTACTTCCGTGCCTTGTTTAGCGAGCATGATTTTTATATACAATATCTTCATCAGGGGTTTGAAAAGCAACACCATCCGGTGTGCAGTAGATTGTGCAATTCATTTTGCGCAACAGATCCCGTCCTAATAGATTTACTAGACTAGAATCACAAACTACGAATCTGTGCATGTCTTTAAAATTTCCAATGTGCACTTCCATTGGTTCTGTGATTGGGGTTCTAATTTGTTGATTTGACACTCCGACAACTTAGATTGAATCTCCTGAGTGGGGTCGGTTTGGGATGTCTGCTGTTCTCACAGTAAAACGGGTAGCACCAGTATCCAATAGAAAAGTGATATCATTACCTTCCACTTTCTCAACAACAAATGGCCCGACTGATCTACCCGCAAGGATGCGCCAAGTTCCCACTCCTCTTCCTCGCTCCTCAGGCACCGTCATTGCAAACCATTAAATTGATCATCATTATTCTGTAAGAGATATTGTGAAACCACAGAATTTTTCTTATTACTTCCTCCTTGAAATCCAGCATCCGCACTGTACTTTGGGTGGTTCACAAAATTTGGCATGGGAGCTTGTGGCACCAGACACTGTGGATTAGCTACCTGCTGCGGCTGATTCATAAGCACTTCATTCTGCGTTAGTGGATTTAAATTTTGGTTTGGCCCATTATTATTATTCTGAATACTCTTACACTTGTTCTTCTAATGTCCAAGCTTTCCGCACGCATGACAAGGAAACTTCTTCTTTGCATCCTCTCTCTTCATTCGTCCTCTTAATTTACCACCATTTGCTGCATGATCATTCTGATTCTGTTCTTTCATCTGACCATCAGTCTGACTATTCCGCTTAAGTTCCTTTTCTGCCATTTTCATTTGTGCCCACCTCATTTTCTCTTTTAGCTTTCTATGCCTCTCCTTAATATTGTCCCCACAATATTTTGCTTATTTCAGAATATCATCTATTCGTTTCCCTGCCAGCCAATATGTGCTGCTGAATCATCTGACTAATCTCTGGTTTCAGACCATACACAAACCGATACACAAAATGTCCCATATTTTTATCTCCAATGTTCTCAAAGCCACTATACTGCTTAAACACTTGTAGCAGTCTCTCATAATACGCATGCACAGACTCATTCGGCTCTTGAGTTGTTCTATCTATCTTTACCCAATCGGTCTCTTTGGGAGGGATTTTACCTTTCAGAAATTTAATTACTTGATGATATTTCTTCATCACCTCTTCTAAGGGTGTTCCTGTTTTCGAGTCCCTCTGACACTCCTCATTTGGCCAATCAACTGTAATTTTACCCTCCGTCTATAAATCTGTAGGCACCATTATGTCAAACATACCATCCAAATCCTTTAGCAAAACCTTTGAAACCTTCACAAACCTTTCAACTTGTTTGTACCATTCAACTGGTTTCTCTCTTAATCTGAGGAAGTCGTTCATAAATGACAAAATATCCTGTCGGCTCCATGGAACATGAACATATCCACCACTGGGTACCTCTTTTAATGGGACAGAATCTTTCTACCTTTTCTGATTCTTTTAACAAATATGCAGAGATGCTTCCTTCACCTGTGCTTCCTCCTTTTTTTTTTTTTTTCTTTTTTTTTTTTGTGTCCACCTCGTCCTCCATTTGTCAAGGTCTCCCCACTTTTGCAAAATATTCATCAACTCCTTTACCTATAGTTTCTTACCAGACACATTCATATTTTCTAAATCTATATCTGTAAACTCCACTCGATATGGTTTCTGTAGCACTTTCGATCTCCCTATATCTATTCCCATCTCTGAAGCAAGCTCTGTCAATTTCTCATGAAACAGTTTCGCATTTCTGGTTATACTTCTACATATAAACAACAACTCTACCTCATTGTAATGGTTCAATATTTATAGTCCTATATTTCCAGCTATCATCTCTTCCAATTCTACTTTCAGTTTGTAAATATCTAAAATCTTTGGGGGTGAGCTTTGGTTTTCTATTCCCTGTGCCCATCTCTCCAAATCTTCTGGAATTACCGCTGCTAAACTTCTGGTTCCTGAGGGTACTACAGACCTTTTTTTTTTTTTAAACCCTTTTGAAGGGAGAGGTGTGGCGCAGCGGCCAGGGCGACTGACGCTGGAATCTGGGGATCACGATTCGATCGCCGGCGGCAGGTTAGCCCAGCACCATGTGACTTTGGGCAATAGCTTGCTTAATCTTCCAGACAGCCCCAGCTCCTAGAGACCCTTACGGGTGATTGTTCGCGCTTTACAAATGTGGATTATTATTATTTTAACTACTGGGTGTAACTCTTTTTGGGGTTTCATTTACTGATTCTCCTATCGGTAGATCCATTAATGAAATTACTGAATTGCACTCACTGGCTTGATCATCGAATTACAATCTCTTTTTTTAGGCTTACTCAAGGGAGGTGTTACAGTTTGTGTTTTTGGGCAATTTATTTAATCTCCCTATAACAGAATAACAGGACCTATAGTCACTGGTACTGTCAATGCTTCTGGGTTTAAATTCAATTGAACTATTTTCTCTATTAATTCCTCTCTGATTCTACTTAATGCTTCCTTTTCTCTGTCTTGAAGCACCCTATTAACTGATGTATCATGTAAGATTTGTGGGATTAAGAGTGTTCCCATTACTGGTGCACTCGAGGTGACTCTACTGGGTCCTTCTTGATACAGTGGAGGGTTTTTAGTTGAAATTTCCTCCAGTAATTCATCATCTGACTCACCATATCCTGTCACTTTCATGTGTTTTGTTTTCTCCTTACATTTGCCCCCTAACTGTTCCTCAGCCATAAACACTGGATATAAACCTTCTCAGACCATTGCTCTTCTCCATTGCTTCATCTGACCCTCATGTGACTCTGGTAACTATCTGGGAAAAGGTCCCATAAATCTCCCACTCCTGTTTTTCTCTCGTTCATATGACTGTCTCCCATTCTTCTAAAGCCTCATACTGCCTTAACCTAGGTCTTGGGTCCAAATCATTTATTCTCATCCTTAAATTCTGAAGACTTCTCCCATTAAACCTACCATTTTCAGGGAAAGCTAGAACACCATCACCTTTCGTATACTCTATCCAATTCGCCATCCATACACAAGTATGATATCCTCTTTCCATCATCCTGAATGAAGCGGGCGTTTTTGGTGGTGGATGAGGAATTCCTTCTCTAGTCAACACAGGCTTAGCTTTCTTAAAGAAATTATTAATTTTCTTTATTAATTCAATTTTTCTATTTTCTCCATACATTCTAGATACTCGATGTAGGAAACAATAATCCGCAAACCCTCCAGCCTTTCTATTGGGGCGACTTGCACCAAAAGGCAAATCAGAATCAAACATACAAATTGTTTTCATCGACCAATACTAAAGCAGCTTCTATTCAATCACCCAATCAGATTCCGGCTCAGCCGTGGTATGACCAATATCAGCACAGCCCTTTTTCAATGTAGTCGGTTCTGCTCCTTGCTACTTACCCCTCCTTTACAATCTGCTTCTGTCACACGCCCACTGTTTCAACCTATCCCAGCGCGGCTCTCTGTGACGTCAGTGCAACTCCTGCAACAGACCCTCCCTTCACAAGGTAATACGAAAACGTATTTCTTTACTTCTTTTCTCTTTAATGAAATTTGTTATTAACAACATAAAAACATTTGCTGCTCTGCCTGTTCCGCTAAAAAAAGGATAGATTTCCGACTTGTTCTGGAGTTTCAGAATTGCTACTCTGCCACTGCGAGTAAAAACCTCTGTTTACCCTTCATTCAAGCTCAAGAGAACATGCTACTCCTTCAGTGTTACCCTTACTAGGTGATATAAGACCAAAGGTTCACCAGCAAACCTTTCGCTTTAACTCGCACTCAACTTGGATACGAAATAGTCCCTAATTTACCACGGCCAGCCCTGCATAGCTTCTCAGTGCTATTCCAACAGACTAGTAACCTCACTGCAGTGTGGCTTCTATCACCACCCGCTATTCATTCCCTGGGAATTTTCCAAACAACATAAAACAAGACGCTAACTCTTTTTGTTAAACATAAATCAGTAATCAATACCTATCCCCTTCATTGCACCCGTCTGCCAACGGCCGTCGCGAGCACTACTGCCGTAGTGCTGCGCACGTCCGTTGGCTGACGCGGCCCGCCCACCTAATCAAACCGTGGCGGAATTGCTGCTGCGGTTAAGCAGTTATCACCAAACTAAGTCAATAATAACCATAACTCTGCTGCCAGAAAACTGATCCAGCAGCGTGCCAACAACAGATACTCTACTACCATATACCCACCTGGGACCATAAACACACAATTGAGTAAACCCCAGGAGTCAAAGTTTGTGGGGGTGATCACAAATCAAGATTAGTTATTCACCATTCCTAACTAACCTTTTACTGATCAAAAAGTTCTTTCCTCTGGTGGATGGACCATTAGTTGAACTAATTGATGGGGATAATGAACTAAATTCTAAAACCTCTATAACTTAAAGTAAATGACCACAGACTCTAGGTTTTAAGTCTTTATCTAAATTTACTGGCATGTGAACCATTTCGAATATATAGTGCAATCCCCGTGGCTCATAGGAAGGAAGATTCAATTAATCAAATCATCAACACATACTTCAAATTTGCAATGACTTATTCTCAGAAAGGGGAGGACAGAGAGAAAAGATCATCATCCCTGGTAACTATAACATGAAGTTATAGTTACCAAGGATGATGTGAAGACCAACCCCCTGGCCAGAGGGCTGATAAGGGTCCCCTGGAATAGTTCAGGAGACAAAGACTTCACAACAGGATTCAGGACAGGTTAGATTACCTCTCTGGCACAGACGATTGCGTCGCACCCCTCTCTGACACTTTCTTCCTTCTCGAGATTCTTCAGCGATCTTCTTTCTAATCCACTTAATTTAGGATAGATGGGTTTGCATTCGATTCTTCATCAGCATCTCTCGCTACTCCGACAGCACACACGGCTCACAGCCTCACCATCTCTCTAACTAAAACTACCTCAGTTATACCTTTTTGCTCTTCAATGTTCCACCCACTAAATTTGCAATATTGTAAAAATACGAAATCTAATTGGACAGGCAAGGCGGAGTGGTGGGGGGGGATGATCATCACACCATGCTTATGTCATCATAGTCTATCAACCCATTGTTCATAAATCCAACCCCTTAATTTTTATTCATAAACTTTATTCTCACCCATATTCACACTTCTTTTGAAACAATTTTTTTGATTTGACATGTAAGTTTATTCATCCAGATGTCTTCAGTGCCTTGTTCCCAGGGTATGTAACTTTTGTGTCCTCGGACTGTATTCAAATGCATCGTCATTATTCCGGCTCACTTTCAACAGGCATACGCAAGAATCACATGCTTTAGTAAACTCTGGACACACACAAGAGCCCCAAATACGCACTAATCAGAAAGTCAAAAAGTCAAATGTTATTTTCAGAAATGGTTTCACTGTATACTACCCATCTCTACCGTATTCCCTTTTAATTATTATTACTTCCCCTCATTAGCTTTAGTAAAATAACTCCTCTTTGCTTTAGCTAAGCAGGTGCCATGCACACGAGTCTGCAAGACTCCATATTAGTGCCTTCTGCTCATGCGCAAGAATTTCCCTCCAAGCGACAGCTCGTCATTCTGCGCAGATGCAGTTGACTCATGCGCAATAAAGATTTCCCGTTTGCAGCCATTTTAGAAATGTGTTTGAGTTACTTACGTTTGTAAACACATATGCAAGCTTCTCTAACCCTCATTTTAATGTGGTGCGCATTCGTTTACACAATACGTAATACCATGTTAAGAAGTTAAATGAGAGGATTGCTTCAGAGCAAGTCTCTTTTCTAGGAGTCCTTGCTCCATCACTAGCATATCTGAATGCTGTCTTGGGCACCTTCTAAAACTAATTTCTGCACTAAATTGGATGGAAACTGTCTGGTGCTGTATCGAATAAAGAATTTCTAGTCCGAAACCTGGATTAATACTGCTTTACCGAGAACGTAATGTTTTTAGCTGCAAAAGGAAGGAGAGCGAAAGGCAGATTGTTACTAAAGATCATGGAACTCACGTTGGATTTGATGATAGACTCTGAACATGCAAGGGGAAAATTAGGTGCATGAAATCTTGTACGTTCGTGACAGTAGCAGCAATGAATTCCAGAGCCAACCTGCATCAGATTGAGACTGTGAATTTGATTATTTGAGTTGCATTAACATTAAGGTTTAAGATAAAGGACAAAGGGTTAGTGCAGGGGCATATTTACAGCAAGCTTGACCAATGAACTACTCTAAAGAAAGTTAAAAAAAACTGAAGTGATCTTTTCCAATGGCTTGTATCTGACGAACTGTGCTGGATTGTTCCATGGAGGGCTACTGATTCGAACATAAAAAGCAAATCTGGGTGTCCCTGCACTTGATGATGCACGTGTCAAATCAGCCCCATCTTTTGGGAAGAGTTTTTTAAGTTCCATGTGCGGGAGCAGCGGTCCAACTAATTTGCCTAAGATAATTATGTGTGCGATTGAGCAGCCTTCTGCCCACCCTGGCATACTTAGGGGGGGGGGGGGGGCGGCGGCGGACACACACTTCTTGCGGTTCTATCACGCATTTCTTGATGCTTACATAGTTTCTCATCCTCCTTCCGACCTTTGCCTGTAATACTTGGCTCTCAAGGCATGTGCTAGTATTTGGGAAAGGATTGATAAAGGAGAATTAATCATATGCGAATCGACATCCCAAGACTCTGACTCATGTTTTCACATAGGTACATCGAAGAACACATTCAGCGGACCGGCGTGGCTATTGAGACCCAGGGCTTCACCTTTATCACCAGCGGTCGCAAGCGCGAGTCATTGACGGTGAGCATTACGTTCAGTATTCTCCATGACCTGCGAACAGTAAACAAGTTTTGTCTCGGGCAGTATATGCTTTTCTGAATTTTATAGCAGCTTTTGTTAAGTCCTTTTTCATTTCATTTCAGTTGGTGGGAGTGGGGTAGATGGTGTGCCTTAGGGACGTCTTAGCTTAACTTAGCTAAAATATCACAGCCATCAAGTTAAGGATTTACCTGCACTGTTTCTCAGGCAGAGGTTATAGCAGGTTTTAGGCATGGGGTGCGCATCTTTCTTACAGTATTTCTCGTTGTAAACGGAACAAGTCACAATAGTTCATTTAAATATCTAACTTTATTTGTTTGTTCCCAGGGCAATGCTACGTTACACCTGTACCCTCACTTCAAACCTCTTCAGACCTTCGAAGGTGAGAGTTATCATATGTGGGTAAAATTAGTACTTCAAAGAAGGCATCTGGCATGGGGGACTGAAATGGCTCTGGTGTACACCGTATCACACATCAAACTCGAACTGAACTTCAAACAAGCATTGGCATAACCAATAGGTCTCGCCTACATTCCTTGTTTACAGGGGACAAGAGTTTGTGTGGCTACAAGACTTCATACATTGTACAAGTTGATAGTCAATGGACAAGGTAAGAGGTCCGGTGGGAGGCAATCCAGGCTCAATAGCATTGCCTTTTTAGGGGGGGAGAGCAGCTCGTGCTAAATGCAAGAAAACCTAGTGTCCATTTCAAAGCATGAGTACTAAGTTAGATACTCTATCGGTGCGCTGAAGCTAATGGGCCCGGCTGTTTGCTTCATTTTGTGCAGACATCCTAAGGCCTCTGCAGGTGGGGAGCAGGGGCTGCCCAGCCCCCACACACAGCGCTGCTGCCTGGCAGTGCCCCTCCAGCAGAAAGCTCTACCAAGCTGTCCAGAAGCAGTGGTCACTGCTAACCATATGCTGATGAGGGGTGAAGAACTTTCTTCATGGCCGATACCCGATCGATACCCATCATGGCCCTGGACAACAGGATGAAAATGAAACAAGCCCGCGAGTGGTGCGCGCAAGCAGCCCACTTCTTTCATTTAGTTGCTTCCCTGTGAAATGGATCCAACAATGAAAGAAGTGTTGTGAATGTATCTAGGACCCTAATTAGATATTCCCGATTTATGCCCTTATGTGGTTATAACAAATCATATCCTTATAAAGGCATAAGAATCATATCCATATTAAGTCATAGCCAACGTAGTCCAAATACGGCAAGGCTACTCCCATAGACTCCTAGAAAGTACAACGCGTTCTTAAACAAACCAAGCCTCCAGCAGCCCGCGAATTCCCCCTGCTTCTGTTTTGATTTGTCCTAGAACTCCCGAGAGTCCTGAAAGAACTGCCAGTTCTTAGTGACGTCTTATGTCCAACCTTACGTCAAACTCTGCACCTTCCAGGTATAAATATACCAACATCTGCCTTAAGCAACACACGGTGGTTTGGAGGAGATCGGCTATCTACTTGCCCGACGCCCTGCTGATACGAGTGCCGAAGGAAGCCGACCCTCCCTGCTGACTTACTGCAGAGAAATCCAGCTCCAGTGTTTCCGTGCTACCCTCGCGGGTTACTGGGAGATACAGTCCTGAGAGAGAGATACAAGACCTCCTTCATTCTATACCCAAGGTACGGAGCTGGTTAGACCCTTAGAGAATTCTTTATTCAGATTCTTGGCAAAAAACTGTAACTCATCTACTCCTTCCCACGTGCTAGGCTTAGCTTAGGTACACTGGGGTAGGCATATCTTCGAAACACCAGTTGAGTAGTCATCATTTTATCATTGTATGTATTTTATCCATTTTAAGTATCTTATTGCTTAAAAACCATATAAATGCTTTTACAGTATTATTTCATAATACTACTTTTACTGTACGCACTTTACTTTGACAAGTATTGCAATTGTGGCAATTCACTTCTCTTGCAAGAAAAAGAAGACTGCTCAATAAATAACCCTTTTATTGAAAATGCCCGTCTCTCTATTTCTCTGCATTTCTGGTGAAACGAAGCATGCACGATTGACTGAGTGAAATAGCTATCTATTTTTCCGCGACTCTGGAGATATTCCTTATTGCAGGGGGAACAAAGTTGTCATGTGATATGGTTGTCAGAAGCTAATCCCGTCTTGTCTATTCAGGAAAGTTAATACCTTCTTGTTTATTCGAGAAAGTTTCTAGTTACCTCTGAGCTAGCTGGCACACACAATTAAGTATAACATATTCAATAGAGACCTAGTCGACCTCAGTCCTACGTCTACACTATCGTTTGTTATTCCAATTCGCAGAGCCTATTGGCAATATAGGAACTACACTACATGGTGCCCAACGTTTGGTAAGGCGATCATTTAACGCTAGATACTAGAGTAACTCAGTCGTGCTTTTCACACAGACCCCTTTTCCCGTAAAAACTCCAATAGACGTCTGGAGTGGGTAAAAGGTTAATATCCGCCAAAACTTAGTAGGAAGAGGTTCCTTTGTATTAGTTTATGGTTTAGTCAACGTTGAAGGATACAGTGTTCCAAAATATTGTGCCCCTAATCTTTGTTTCCTTGAAACTTGCTCTGCAAACTTTCAGTCAGTAAAATGACGGGAAGTGAAGACGAAAGAGATGCTTTGGCAGCTCAACCTTTAGCGGAAGACACAACTCTCCAACAAAATGACCCGGATACAATACTCATCCCGGTAAATGTAAGGAAAACCTTAACTATAAAACGTATAGAAAATGAAGTATCATCAAGAGGTGGTACAGTCATATTTGTTGTCGAGGCACATGAATATCGGCAGACAGAGGTATTATATTCATGGATAACTTTTCCAGCAGCAAATGCTGTGACACGCGAGTTCCACTATTACAAAATAGAGGAACCTTCAGAGTAATACGTTCCTTTAGAGGAAGTTGAAATTCCAATAACTTAGGAGCATGAGCATTGGTTTAATGGCGCCCTAAAACATCAAAATCACATTACCAGGCTCGGTCCACTAGGTAGACCAGGAGCCACATGGCCGGTTCTAGCCAGCTATACACCACATCCCGATATTGAAAAAATGTCAGACAGAGAACTTTTAGTTCAACTAAAACAATTAATTAAAATATATAGACAATTGGTACAATATGTCATGCAGACTTTAACAGTCCAACCAGCAATAAAAATTCAACAGCACACCCCTCACCGGGGCAACACAAATAAAATTACACCACAGACTATTCAATCAGTCATTGGTAAAATACCTGCAAAACTGGAACAAATTCCGTTCTAGTTAGCTCAAAAAATTACACAGATAGAGGCAGTATTTCCTGATACTACCCCTCACTAAAAACACAGAATTCTGACAATCTGCTTACCAATGGGGATTACACCACATGTGGAGGACTGTGACACTTGGGGAACAGTCTTTGCTTCAATCTACACAAAACACATGGTGTTCCGTCTATGGCGGCTATACCAGATGTACTAAGACAGATTCAAAATGAATATGGTCCAGAACCTGCTTTTACTCTAGGTATGAAATTACTGAAAGACTTTAAGCAAGTCTCGGCTATACTACTAGCCAACATAAAAGGAGAAGCAGCACCGTGGCGATCCGCCAAAAATTAAAAGAAATAGATATAGCAGACTAACCTTTTGAACTTGCCAGAATAATTGAAAAATCCTATGAAGAATTAGGTAGAGAGAGTTTGGGTGGGAAACCATTAAAACCCCAATGAACTGAAAATCCTGAAAAGACTTTCATTAAAAATAATCTCAATTCTCAAAAGAAGAAGTGGTAGGGTAATAAGCAAACCACTCCCAGAGAAAAACATTTTCAGACCAGAGGAAGCTCTCCCCAACGAAGAGATAGATCTCCAGAAAGGGGGGGCAAGTCTCCACAACGGGAGCCCTCTGAAAAAAGATATAACCTTAGAAATAGGGAAAATTTGAGAAAACCTGACAGATATCAAGATATTGATACACGTCCCTCTCGATCATTTCAGACTTCCTCACAGAAATCGGAAAGAGGGCGGTCAGAACATAAAGAAGAGCGCGTCAAGTCCAAAGACAAAGAACCTGCTCATCAAAGTAAAAAATTACAATTTCCCAGAAAGAAGGTAGCCAGTATTAAAATAAAACATGCCGAGGATCCTGAGGCCACAACTCAAGAACGGAGAGTGGGCCCAAACAATGCTAGACAGCGCTGCAGAAGTGACCATAGCTCGCAAGATTTTGATGAATCTTCTGGAGACAGTGGACACGAATGAATACATTCAGGTGGAAACTGCAGACACCAGAGTTAGTGTGCCCCATAAATTATATGAAATAACATTACGTATAGAGGTGGACAAAACTAGGAAAATAAAAGGTCTCTTTTGGGAGAATCTATCTAAAGGCTATGATATCCTTCTAGCAGAGAAAGACTGGCCTCCAGAGTTTGTTAGGGAGTGCCCACATGGCGAAGAAATGATTATGCCTGCCTTCTCAAATCACATTCCAATTCATAAAAAATACACATATGCAAGAAAATGGGCAGTGGCCCAAGCCCCTGCATTATATAAAAATCATGTAGGATGGGATGAGGATTCTCCTCACCATAAAATCCAGTTAAAAAATCAACCCACTGCACAAAGGCAGTATCCTGTTAAGCAAGAATCTAAAAAACAAGTCAGAGAGATCTTAGATCAACTTGAATATCAGGGGGTGATCGAAACATGCACCTCACAAATGAACAATCCTTTGTTTCCTGTCTCCAAACTGGACAATTCATATCGTCTAGTTTTGGACTACAGACACCTAAACTCTTGTTGCAAAACATTTGCAGTTCAACACTCACACAGTGCAACACTAATGAATAATATCGTGCGCAAAAAATATAAAACGACATTAGATATTTCAAATGGTTTTTTCTGTCAAAACATTGCACCAGAAAGCAGGTATTTAACCGCTTTCCCCAGCATGGGGGCCCAAAAGCAATTTTGTCGTCTCCCACAGGGATTCAAGAATAGCCCAGGATTATTTTCAGCCAGGGTAACAGAGTTACTACAAATGTATGTTGATGAGGCATTATCTTATGTCGATGACATCTATCTTACAGACAGTGACCTGGAGACAGACTTGAAAAGAGTGAACACCATCACACTTTGGTTCTCATCTGAAGGGTACAAATTTAACTTTAAAAAGTCACAAATTGCCCACCAGACTGTCCTATATTTAGGATATGAATTATCAAGTGAAGGCAAAAGCCTAGCAGACTTCTTAGAGAAGTGTGCAGTACTCCAAGCTCCAAAAATGCTGAAAAACTTTCAATCGATTCTAGGTTTCCTGAATTTCAGAAGAACTTACATTCTAAATTATGCAGAGAGGGTTAAACCGCTCTACGAATTAATAAAACCTGATTTCAAACCAGTTAATTGGACTCAAAAACACACAGAAATTTTAAGATCATTACAAACAGACATGTTAACTAAAACAAAACTGCAAACATGCGCAAACGAACGCAACCTTGTAATCCGAGTCATCCCAGGAAGATGCAGATTTACATACCTGACCTCTAATGAGGGAGAAATGGTACCAATAGCTTACAAATCACACTTGTACACACAAGCTGAAATGAAATTCAGTTCTACTGAAAAAATTCGGACTGCTGTTCAAACGGCTGTAGCAAAAGAAAAACCCCTAGCTCATCGGAAGAGGATATCTGTTTTAACAGCAGTATCAGCCCTTGAAGCAGTAACAAGACCGAGCATTCCAAATGCTATGCATTAGATCCAAAATGGATACAATGTGTTAATTCTCTTGATACAACGGACGTGATACACGCATTTGATCCCAAAATGAAAAAGCTAGAACATCTAGAATACGAACAAGAATGTCCTCCGTCGATCGAAATTCTACCTCCTGAAACAGTACACCTGTGTAATCTACACAGACAGATGTGCACAACACTACGTTGTGGATAAAAAAGTTTACAATGCTGCGTGTGCGATTGTTAAAGGTCGCTGGCACTTAGGTAAATTCAGACCGATGGTCACTAAAACTGAATCACTCAGAAAATGTACAGCTCAGCGAGCTGAACTACAAAATTTGAAGATGGCGCTCGAAAATGATGTTCGCCAATTCCCCACACTAATAGTGTGCGATTCGTATTTCTGCGTCGAATCTTACAATCATTCCATGCAGACCTGGATTAAAAACGGTTACGAAGATGAGACAGGTGGCACAATAAAAAATACAAAACTATGGGAACAAGTAGTTCTTTTGCAGAAAGAACTACGAAAGACTCTGCCTCCGTAGCTACAAAAAAGCGTTCTAAAAAACAAATAGATGGAGAAACGCTACTAGCAGTAAAAGCCTCAATGGAAAGCAATTATGCGGCGTTACCTCTAAAGTATCCACTCGGAAATACATACATAATTGATCCGAACTCCGTTCCGTTGGGGATAGAGTAATTCCAAACACGAACCGGACGGCTTACTTGATTAAAGAAGCACACATGGAAATGGGTCTGAGGCACCAAGAGATCCTGAAATCTCTAATAAAATTGCAATCAGAATACTGGTGGCCGGGAATGAGCGTGCAAGTTTATAACTTTGCTATGGATTGTCAAGAATGCAATAGAGATCGCAGTTATGAACCGGACCAGATATCTGACCATAGCACAGTAAGACCAGCCCAGACACCTCTATTAGACAGCAATAAACTATCTACACGCAGTCGCCCGACCGGACAAATGCGACCCCATAAATGTTAAGACGAGATTCATTTGGATGTGGCCCCAGCGCTCGGCTGACGCCAGAACGGTTATAAAAGATTTGCGAGTCTTTATCCGCACATACGCAATTGGCATGCTACATTCTGACCAGGGTCCTGCATTTAGCTCTCGAGCTTACAAGGAGGCCATGGGCAGCATGGGCATTGCATTGCGGTACTCTAGTCCATTTCATCCTGAGGGAAATGCGGTAGTGGAGGGAAAAAAACGTGACATAAAGCAATCTATAACAGTGAGGTTATTAGGTTCGGGTGATGGTGGGTCAAACATCTAATAAGTGTCCAACGTAGTATTAACAATCTGCCAAGAAATTCTCTGGGGGAATTACTCCGTATGAACTTTTGTTTGGTACAAGAATGATAATCGAAGATCTCGATTGACAGACTTCTGTGGTGAGAGAAAAAGCTTTTGATATCAAAGATCGTTTGCCTGTTTTACAGGACTTGAATGAAACAAGAAAAAGTCTAAGTAACACAAAGCTAAAGCCAACGGCCACTGAAGAAAAACCACCTGTCCCAGCAAGACCTGTCTGGATTCCAAAGATTGGGGATCTGGTCAGAGAAAAGATCGCGGTGAAGAAGGAATTTAGGCCTTCTTACAGAAAAGCCGTACCTGTCTTAGCTATCAGCGGAACAAGATCAGTAGTACTACCGCCCCTTGCTGGTAAAAAGGAGAACCGAGTTGTATCAGTCGACCTGGTAAAACCACAACCATGTGGTCAATAATAAGTAGTTGGCCCAGTGGACTCCCAAGAAGTAGCAGAAGACCAAACCTTGCTACAATCCAAGAGGTTCAAACTGAAAGACTAATCACATTTGATGAACCTGCAGTGAATATAAAAGGACTATGCAACAAAGCCATGGAACTTGTGCCTCTTGAAACCCAAATTGCAACAGTTCGTCAAGAAACTCCTGTCTACAATGATGTAGCCTCTGACTATACTAATATGGCAAAGGAAGAAGCAAATCCAAAGATTAATGCGAATCTGGAAGCAATTCCAACAATTGACAGAACTGCATCTGGCTACTTTTATCAACTTTGATGACTTTTCTGATGATCCAAGTGAACATGGAGACAAGCCAGCAAACAGAACTTTCAAAGACAAAATTACAGAACTCTTTCATCAACTTGGAGAAACATATCTGATTTCACCCTGGATTGAACTGTGGATTGTGTTGGGTGTACTTTTCCTCCTGCTCTGGCTCATCTTAGTTTTAAGCTTGGGAAGAATGATTGATGGAAAATACAGTACAATGGACACAGCAAGTCAGAACATCAACTTGGTTCTAAAACCTCACAGATCATCTCACATTGAAAAAAGAGAACTATCGTCCGTGAACATCAGTCATTCCTATACCTGGTGTGGTGTAGCATGGGACAATACTGATTACGAAATCTATGGCCCGGTTGAGCTCTTGAAATATCGACATCGGTTCAAGATTTCTTTAAGTAACTTTGTATCACCTAGTACTTTCTCTGATGATTGGGACTTCGAAAATATTAATAATATGATAGATTTAGAAATGTCAACAACATTTACAGAACTTGATTATTTGCAGGGTTCATCGAGTTATGAAGAAATGTATTGCTTCAATCATTTTGGGCATCATTATTTGCATAAATCTGCGAATCCTAGAAATGTTTTCAGTTATAATCAATGGGAACATTGTCTAACTCAGCCAAAAGGCAGTTTGAAAACATTTTATGAGAAATCCCCACACTTCTCAGGGTTTAATATCACGGATCCAGAAACGTTTTATTTTAAAATTATGAATAAGACGGGAATGAAAAACATGTTGACGAATACTAAACTGATTTATTCTGAAAAGTTTTATGAAAAAATGTCTACATTTGGTTTTGAATTTTGGAAAAACAACATTGAGACAAACTGTCTGGGGTACAAAAGAATGGCAGGTACAAGGTTTAGAATCATTATTCAGAGGCTGCATGATCCCAGAACAAATAATGTTCCTGAATGATACCATTCAACAAACAACCTGTCTTGGCCTAGCCAAGATAAAAGATTTAAACAACCTGTTTATACCAAAGCCTATACCTGATCGAAATACCACTACAGATGAGGGGTTAGACGTGTCCTATATTTTAAAACAAAACAGAACAAATCCTGATTGGAACAAATGGTTGATCTGGCCCACAGACACTAATGACTGTCAAGATAGATTCCTGAACAAAATACAGGGGTTCAAACCGAATAGGCCAGACCCAAGATATTCCCAGAGACAACATCCAGGGATAATAACAACATACAGTGTAGGAAAACTATGCCTCGAATGGCTACAGAAATCCACAATACCCGAAATTAAGCAACACTTAACTTTACTTAAAGAAGGGGCTGACTTGCGAGATTTCTTACTGGGACCTCGCAAACGGCGTCAAAAACGTTTCATATACGCCGATATATACGCAGCTTACAACGAAGCTTGGAAAATAACACAAATTGAAACTGCTGAAAAAATACGAGAATTTTATTAATTTGGAAAAATCCCTGTCTGTAGTGGAAAATGGGTGAACTAATCTGTCCTCCAGAATTTATTCACTGGACAGCATTGTATCATCTGCTGTTGATATAATAGAAAAGGATATGCTAATGTTACAACATGGCCAGGCCCAATTACGTTCTATTGTACAGTTAGACTGGACGTTACAAAATCTGCGTTCAGACAACGTGCCATGGCGTCTAATCAACACAACGTCATTATTTTCTATCTTTAAACTTACTGATAAACAAATCTCTTTGGCACAAAGAGGGTAGGCTATACGGTGCTGAGCATTGAAAAACTAGAAAAATTACCATTACAATCCCCATAACAACTTTTCAGTTTCAATACTGCCAAAAGTATATACCAGCAGGCCTGTATGAAAGGTTGGGTAAAGGATATATCAAGTCAACCTGGAATTTGCCTTATACACATAGATGTTGGAGTGGGGGCAAGAAAGAAGTATTTCTTAGTGGTAACAACTGTAAAAAATCACTAAGTGGTACACTTCTGTGTCAAGGAATTAACTTGCATGGAGCCTGCGAAGGTTCATCAAATAACCTTTCATGTCAACTGCACGGCACCCCTGCTACACAGATAGAGCCTTTTTTCAGACAGCTTTCCAATGGCAGCTAAGTTCTAATAAGTTACCAGAGCTGTCGTGGCATTGTGCCAGGAAAAGCTTATCTCGTGAGCGTTACTTCCATGGTCACTTGTTGTATGCAAGTATTGTATCCAAACAGCAAACCAGACATGGAGGCGGCAATATGGCCTTCTTTGAATATCTCTTCTATTCGAATTGATACTTTAAGCAGAATGAAGTCTATTCTTTTACAAACAACTGTGCCTTTAACCTTGTAGGAAGGTGGATACCTGACTATGGTTACCCCCGATTTTTTTGCCTAGTGTTTAGCTGGGTATCGACTTAGCCTGGGCCCTGATTAGCAGGATCCCAGGCCAACTATCTGCTCTCTCTGTAAAATGGACTCCATGTACCCTAGGTACATCTCCAATTTGGATATTGGGTCACCTTATCAGCCCCTGTACAGTGTACTATAGGTACCCAGGGCATAGGTGCACCCAAGGCCTACCAGGGGCTGCAGCATATCTTTTGCCACCCCTAGCTGGCTATCCAAACTGACACAACTGGCTGATCACTCAGCTGGGGCAAGGTCGTGTAATCACCCCTTGCTTAGATATAGTATACCTATATCTGGACACATATACACCTATAAGTCACTCCTATGGCAGGCTTTATCAATCCTGGAGGCAGAGTGTGTGGTTCTATGTGAGATGGTGCTCTAGCATGAGCTGAGCCTGTCTGCAGCTTTCGGGACCAACTCCCTTAGCTGTTCTGGGATATTGCTTAGCGCTTAGAGACCCCGATGGTTATAACGCGCTATACAAATTAATTAAATAAATAAATAAATAAATAAATTGCCATACCATATACTCTTAAGTGCATTATAATCCTCGCGGTTACTTGCTAACTTTGGTTTGGCTTTATCAAAACATGTCGTGTAAGGTGTCATACGCTTTGGAATACTACCCCCTCACCAGGCCTGGCGACGGGGGTAGCATTCCACCCTTCTAGAGGGAGAAGACATGTTACTTTGCTTAAACGCGGTTAAATCTAACCAGAGCCCCAGCATCACAAAATGGATGCTGCTGCCACAGACACAAGTCTAGCCTCCTGCTGCTGACTGAAACTCCGGCAGGGGAGGCCTGGACAAATGGTATCCTGTCACAGGGAGGTGTTACACCACCCCAGACAGGAGATAGTGGATTGTAGCAGGGAGGGCTGAATAAAACTAGACACTGCCTGGGGCGCACAAGGCGTCCCATGCATAGCCCAGTTCAAACCGGTGCTGGGGCACTCCAGCCCCAGCTCTGGCGCGAAACTGGACAAAGGGAAAGGGGTGTAACCACCCCCTTCCCGGGTTCCACCCATAGGAGGGACCTAGCAGGTGATCCAGCCCCTTGATTTGGAATAAAGGTAGGAGCTGTGCCAATGCAATTTAGATCATCCTGACTGAAACTTTGAAACATACATCTGGACCCTTCAACATCCCACTCGACGTAGAAGACTGAAGAATCTCCCTTGTGGTCAAGGAGTGGCCACCCTGTGCAAGCAGGCACCATCAGCGCAACAAGACTTCCTTTGCCGTTGCTCCCGCCGGAGCTCGAACGACAGAGGTCGACCAGACCTGGACTCCCAGACTTCCAACAGCCTGATCCACAGTCCTAGCAAAGCTTAGACCCGTGGATGCGACGTGAGACGTGGGACGGGCCAGCTTGAAAAGTCGACGAAGTGCCTCCTGTGCAGGTCCTGAGGTCCCCTCGAAGCTGTGCATTGGGGTTTGAGAAGCCCGAGCAGCTCTTGCACCAAAGATCACCTCTCCACACTCGCTGAGTGCTGCGTGGGGCCCTTTTGCATTTTCCTGCTCCCCGCATTGTCCGGTCGTTTGCCCGTTGGATAGTGGCCTCTGTGACGACGAATCACTGAAATTACACTGCTGGTCTGGTTGCTCCAGACTGGCCCCAGCTCCCCTGAAAAGGAGCCACCGATCTGACCTTCCCGGTCCGATCAAAAAGACATCTTCGAATCCTGCGTGGGTTGCCTTTGCCAAGGCCTGGTGACTCCGCATCGATTACCGACACCGCCAACAACAAGAGCCTTCGTGGGACAGCTCGTGTTCACCAGCTGGTCATCATCGATCCCTCCTGCTCCACGTGGAAGCGGAGACAAACACCTCAACATCACCTGATCGCAACCAGACATCGCCTGGTTCCTTCCTGGTTCCTCGCTGGTCACTGGCTAGTGACCTGAACTCTGTCCCGTCTGCTTTCAGGTACTCTACATCTTCGATCCACCCTTGGATCCAACCGGACTCTTCTCTCCTGGTCGCCTGCACTATCTTCATCTCCAGGCTCCATAGAACTCCACGACGAAACCCGACACACTTTGGTACCTATGCACCCGCTTCCTGTGAGCGAGGTAACGAGCTAACTCCGGAGCTCCCATAGGGGATTACACCTCTAGTGTCCTTGTTTTAAGTGGCTAAGTTCTAGTCCAGTCGGAAGCCTCCGAAACCTATAACTTTCTGATTTTTACGCACCATTGACTTGTATGGGAAACGCGGTTGCCTATAGACTCTGCACCTGTATCCTGTGGGCCTCTCCCGACCTAACCTTCGTTAGTCCAGTGTAGGCCCAGCGATTCCCAAGGCCCTAGGCCTTTTCATTGTTCGTGACGTGGTTCTTATACCACTTTCTTAATATATGGTTTCAGTGGCCACCCGGCCTATCTATAATCGTGCAGCTTATTGTATGTTATACTGTGTCCTTTGTTTAACGCTTGTGCTCCTGTGCGCATAAAGAGTTAAGGGGATTATTCTAGAAATAAATACATCTATTTTATAATATATAACTTGTGTGGTGTCCTTTCATTTTGTATTAAAAGGGATTGCATATGGTAAAACAGCTGGCTTCACATGCCCTCTTGAGTTTAGCCTAAGACTGCTTTGTCCACGCTACCATTAGGATAGCTGGTCTATAAGGTTGACTTACAACCAATCACCATAAGGGTCGTTTGGACTGGTACAAGGTGCTCACTAGAATTAGTGGTCATCATATACCAGGCCAACTTCTCAAAAACCTTGTCTAGAGAAACGTATGATCTGCAAGTTGCAAGGACAGCAGCAGAGATACATGCATTATTATCTACAAATTGCCCCGTACTTTTCGTAGAAATGTTAAGTCAAATCTTAAACATGTCCGATACCAGTGGCATCGCACATGTATTTAAGACAAATTTTTCGAGACTGTTAGCACCCTTTGAAGCAGTTCTTGGCATCTTCCCGAATTTCGTGCATTCTGTGTTCAACGGCCTGCCTCCCATCTTGGGACTCGTAGCAGGAATCTTATTTTTGTTCCTTCTGCTCCGATATGGCAAGTCAAGTCACAGACAAAACTCAGGCTACAATGGAAGACACGATCCTAGCAATGCAATACCGAGCGCGGATCACTAAAGTCCTCGGCTTGGCTGGGCTAAGAGATCTAAATACTACCTGGTTTCTTTCATTCAGACCAATCTGGCAAGATTGCATCGTACCTGTTCTACGATGCTTGCTTTGCGGAGAAGAATGCGTGTTAGACGTCTGTCTCACACTCCCATCAGCAGTACCTATGGATGTCGATACTTTGCTTGGTTCTGCAACGGCTCATGCAACATGTTGTTCCCAGCGGCTACCCATTCTGATGACTGCATTCGTTGAGACCTCACCATTACGATTAGGTGGTGGTGAGGTACGAGAAGAAAGCGGCACACAGGTGCAACCTTCTGTGAACATTGCTGCAGATAATGCTGACGGTAATGAATCTCATATATGCACTATTTCCACTTTTTCGGATTTGGTCCAACTTTCACCTACTGTTGTAGACAAATTTTTTACCAGCCTATCTGAGTTAATGTTCTCTCCTAACAACGAGAATAATTTTTGAAAAAGCGAGCACACAGTGTTCCCTGAACTTTGAATTCGGCCTTCAGTTTTGATAAACATAATTTCTAAAAAACATTGGAACTATTTTTTCTTCCTGAAAGCGAAATATTTTCTCCAGTTCCCACAATATTTACCTCTTTTTTTGGCACTTGATACTCTGCTTAAAGTAGAACTATTCTTAGAGAACAAGATTTCTATTTTTAAAATATCTAGAGACAATATTTTGACTTAGCCTCTAGCACATGTACAGTCTTGTATAAATATGTGATGAAATGGTCTCGACCTTCTCTTCTGTATTAAGAGACATTTCATAAATGTAAATTTCGTGAATCATTCAGTCAACATTCTAAATGTACAAAAAATGCATTATCTGAATAACACCACTGCTTACAAAAATGTACAGTATTATACTCCTCTTTCGTGTATATACCATTTCAAATGCTTACAATGTATTTTGGGGTGGGCTGGAAAACACATGTATCGTTATATGTTTAGTATTGCTTAGTATTTAGTAATGATGGACATTATACGTGGAGTGAGTGTTGTGAATGTATCTAGGACCCTAATTCGATATTCCCGATTTATGCCCTTATGTGGTTATAACAAATCATATCCTTATAAAGGCATAAGAATCATATCCATATTAAGTCCTAGCCAACGCAGTCCAAGGCTACTCCCATAGACTCCTAGAAAGTACAACGTGTTCTTAAACAATCCAAGCCTCCAGCAGCCCGGGAATTCCCCCTGCTTCTGCTTTGATTTGTCCTAGAACTCCTGAGAGTCCTGAAAGAACTGCCAGTTCTTAGTGACGTCTTATGTCCAACCTTACGTCCAACTCGGCACCTTACAGGTATAAATATACCAACATCTGCCTTAAGCAACACACGGTGGTTTGGAGCAGATCGGCTATCTACTTGCCCGACGCCCTGCTGATACGAGTGCCGAAGGAAGCCGACGCTGTCTTTTCTCCTGCTGAGAAATCCAGCTCCAGTGTTTCCCTGCTACCCTCGCGGGTTACTGGGAGATCGAGTCCTCAATCAATCAATCAATCAATCACGGCATTTGTAAAGCGCGCTACTCACCTGGGAGGGTCTCAAGGCGCTGGGGGAGAGGGGTATGTTACTGCTCGATCAGCTAGGTCTTGAGCTGCTTCCTGAAGGAGAGATGGTCTTAGGTTCGCCGAAGGTGGGTGGGGAGGGAGTTCCAAGTCTTGGCTGCCAGGTAGGAGAAGGATCTTCCTCCGGCGGTGGCTCTACTGTTGCGTGGTACGGTGACGAGGGCGTGGCTGGTTGATCGTAGCTGGTGTGTGGGCGTGTAGAAGGTCATGCGGTCGTTGAGGTACTTGGGGCCCAGGTCGTGGAGAGCCTTGTGGGTGAGGAGTCTGAATGTGATTCTCTTGCTGACTGGGAGCCAGTGCAGGTCTCTCAGGTGTCCGGTGATGTGGCTGTGTCGGGGGATGTCCAGGATGAGTCGTGCGGAGGCGTTCTGGATGCGTTGGAGTCTTTTTTGAAGTTTGGCTTTGGTTCCGGCGTAGAGGGTGTTCCCGTAGTCCAGTCGGCTGGTGACGAGTGCCTGGGTAACGGTCATCCTGGGGATCCATCTGAAGATCTTGCGGAGCATGCGCAGGGTGTTGAAGCACGAAGATAAGACGGCGTTGACTTGTCTGGTCATCGACAGGGAGGAATCCAGGATGAAGCCCAGGTTGCATGCGTGGTCCGTTGGCTTGGGAGCGGTGCCCAGGGCCGGGGGCCACCAGGAGTCGTCCCAGGCGGAGGGTGATGATCCCAGGATGAGGACTTCCGTCTTGTCTGAGTTCAGTTTAAGGTGGCTGTTCTTCATCCAGCCGGCGACGTCTTTCATCCCTTCGTGTAGGCTGGCTCTGGCGGTGGTGGGGTCGGTGGTGAGGGAGAGGATCAGCTGGGTGTCGTCGGCGTAGGAGATGATGTTGAGGTTGTGTTGGCGTGCGATGGCTGCGAAAGGGCTCATGTAGACGTTGAAGAGGGTTGGGCTGAGTGAAGATCCTTGTGGTACGCCGCAGATGACTTCGGTGGCCTCTGATCTGAACAGGGGGAGGTGGACTCTCTGGGTTCTTCCGGCGAGGAACAAGATGATCCACTCCAGTTCTTTCTCTTGGATTCCGATGTTGCTGAGGCGCTTCACTAGGGTGCAGTGGCAGACCATGTCGAACGCCGCAGAGAGGTCCAGGAGGATGAGGGCCGCTGTTTCCCCATTGTCGATCAGGGTTCTGATGTCGACGGTGGCTGCGATTAGGGCGGTCTTGGTGCTGTGGTTGGACCGAAACCCGGACTGCGAGGGGTCGAGGGATCCGTTCGTCTCGAGGAAGGCGGCGAGCTGTCTGTTGACGGTCTTCTCGATGACTTTGGCCGGAAAAGGAAGGAGCGAGATGGGACGGTAGTTCTTGAGGTCGGTGGGGTCCGCCGTTGGTTTCTTCAGGAGGGTGGTAAGCTCGGCGTGCTTCCAGCTCTCCGGGAAGGTGGCGGTGTGGAAGGAGGAGTTGATGATGTCCCGGAGATTGGGTGCGATGATGGCGTCGGCTTTGTTGAAGACGTGGTGTGGGCAGGGGTCGGTTGGAGATCCGGAGTGGATGGAGTTCATCGTGCGGGTGGTGTCTTCGGTCCTGATCGGGGTCCAGTTGCAGAGGGTGGTGGTGGCGGGCGTTGGTTCGGTGGTAGGGTGCGTGGTCTGTGCGTCGAAGCTGTTGTGTATGTCGGTGATCTTGCGGTGTAAGAACGAGGCGAGTGAGTTGCAGAGGTCTTGCGAGGGAGTGATGTAGTTGTTTCTGGCGCTGGGGTTGGAGAACTCTTTGACGATGCTGAAGTGTTCCTTGCTGTCGTGGGCGTTTTTGTCCATTCGTTCTTTGAGTGCCAACTTCTTGGTGGCACGGATCAGCTGATGGTGTTTGCGGGTGGCGTGCTTGAGGGCAGTCCTGTGGTCTGGTCGAGCCGCCAGGCTTTCTCGAGGGTGCGGCAGTTCTTCTTGGATTCCTTGAGTTCGTCGGTGAACCAGGGGGTTTTCTTGCTGCCGGGTCTGCTGGGAGGGTTCTTTAGTGGTGCGAGGTCATCGGCACAGGCGGAGTCCTGAGAGAGAGATACAAGACCTCCTTCATTCTATGCCCAAGGTACGGAGCTGGTTAGACCCTTAGAGAATTCTTGATTCAGATTCTTGGCAAAAAACTGTAACTCATCTACTCCTTCCCACGTACTAGGCTTAGGTTAGGTACACTGGGGTAGGCGTATCTTCGAAACACCAGTTGAGTAGTCATCATTTTATCATTGTATGTATTTTATCCATTTTAAGTATCTTATTGCTTAGAAACCATATAAATGCTTTTACAGTATTATTTCATAATACTACTTTTACTTATGCACTTTACTTTATGACAAGTATTGCAATTGTGGCAATTCATTTCTCTTGCATGAGAAAGAAGACTGCTCAATAAATAACCCTTTTATTGAAAACGCCCGTCTCTCTATTTCTCTGCATTTCTGGTGAAACGAAGCATGCACGATTGACTGAGTGAAATAGCTATCTATTGTTTCCGCGACTCTGGAGATATTCCTTATTGCAGGGGGAACAAAGTTGTCATGTGATATGGTTGTCAGAAGCTAATCCCTTCTTGTCTATTCAGGAAAGTTAATACCTTCTTGTTTATTCGAGAAAGTTTCTAGTTACCTCTGAGCTAGCTGGCACACACAATTAAGTCTAACATATTCAATAGAGACCTAGTCGACCTCAGTCCTACGTCTACACTATCGTTTGTTATTTCAATGCGCAGAGCCTATTGGGAATATAGGAACTACACTACAGAAGCTGACTAGAAGGGAGTGGGGGAAGGGAGGGGGTAGGGGAGGGGATTCACGCACTGTAAGGCTTAATGAGCCATTACAGAAAGCCAGATGGACTGTGCACGTCCACGCGCGCTTAACTGCACGCTGGAGGCCGGCAAAAGCCTTTGGGTAGGACTTTTCAAAACCCACTACTAAATGTCTCGCAGGGCAGCGCGTGCGCTGGCTCAGCGAGCCCTAAAAATAAGCTGCAACACCTTGAAGTTTTGAATGTTGGTTGGTCAAAGTGCGAAATATTCTTATTTCAATGAAGGTTTTCAAAGACTAATGTTTTTAGCTATTTTGTATTTCTCATCTTTACTATGTGGGCTGCATATCTCTGGTATTAAAGGCTTGGGGTGACTTTGAATCCTTTATAGAGTTAATCCAATAGAGGGATTCCCGGACATTGATCTAATTTTCATCTGTTCCACCGGCAGTCTCTATAACAAAAATGGTCTTTGCAAACTTTGATCGGCCACATTCAATCTGAAATTGTCTTTCACTAACTCAGCTCACCGGCCGTATGTAAGGACGCCCTGTTGCTGCATGTTCGACCCCACGCTAGGGGCCAAGACCGCGAGAGGGAAGCTGACCGAGAGCTGGTAGAGCAGAGGACCGCACTCCCCAGCGCGCATCGTGGCTTCCAGCGCCGTTGTGCAGCCGTCAACGTTTGTTTCGCGCCAGGAGGCGCCTTAAAATCCTGCAGGGGCTCCTGCAGCGCACGGGCGTGCCGCCCAGGTGAAGCCAGGGCTAAGAGCGGGCCCGTCTCGCCAGTCAGAGGCCAGAGGAGACTGGGCTAAGCCACCCCTCTCTCACCTGTTAACTACTTACCTGCAACGAGGTGAGTGCGTCAAACTTAAGCTTCTCTTCCTTATGCATCCAACATGGAAAAGCGTGAGGGGTTACCCCAACAGCGACCTGTCACATCAAGTATTGACAGTATGTTGGAAAGAGCTGTCAACATCATAGCCAACGAGATCGAATTAACTGAGAGGCGTCTTTCCCTTGGTTTCGGGGCTCCCTTGACTGGTCCATTGATTGGGGCTGCCTATGTTACTCTCCCCCCTCCCCTTGCAATCCGATGGGCATTAATTTAAACATTGGTTCATCTAATGGTCCCAATATTAATACTGAGGCCTGTGTTGTTGAGTTAAGCGATGGTTTAAATACAGTAGCACCTCCATCAAACCCGGTCCCCTCTACAATCCCTGAAGTCCCTGAGGCAGCTCTTGGAGTAAAACGAGAGAGAGCCCACAAAACCTATCCGTGTTAAAACAAAAAAAACCTACCTGCCCAAGCTCAACTCGCACACCGCATTGAGCTAGTGGATACATGCCTCTTGCACGCCTAAGACTCTTGAAGTTTCTGCACACATTCCAAATAAGGAGCTTAGTCGCTCTGTCGGCACCCAGACTAATATAGGCTCTCCCTCTTCAGAGTGCTGCAATCAAGGGGTCCCTTTTATCAATCTTGTTGCGGACAGTGTGTATGAAAGTGTGAAAGACTTATTGGACAATAATTTTGCCATTCTGATTAAACGACTGGCTCATTTAGACAAACTTGGAGCCAATTTAAGTTCCCAGACTAAACCGATGGACCCTGTTAAGCTCGGGGGAGGGGGAGGGGGGTTAGACTTTAATGTCCGAAAGAATGATGCCCATACCCCTAACACAGAAATTCCGAATAGTGCTCCATTGTCCATCCCACCTACCAGTTCTTGTAGAATTTGTAATAATGTAAAGGAATGTTTTGTATCGGAGTCCTGTAGGGGCAAAATAATACTTCTGATATTGGTAGTGATGATAGCTTGCCAGCGAAAAACTCGCATTTGCCTTGTATTTTCTGAGTACTTCTACTAGCGCTCGGGTCAGTGTGATCTCTGGGGGCGTCAAACTATTTGAGGGTGGTTCAGACCCCGTGGGCACCCCAAATCCAAAGTGTAGTAGGGAGGTATTGAACTTATCACCGGCAGCTTGTCCTTAAGTTGTGTTCTTGGCAGGCGTACCTCCCCTTAAAACAAACCAAGTTGAAACCTGGGACCAACTACGCAATAAAAGTGTTGATTGGTTATCCAAACACAAGGGGTTTAGGGCGTCACTTAGCAACAACATAATTATGATCCGTAGAGTTGTCTGGGTGGGACAGTCCGCAAAGAACATCGAGGGAGACTGTATAGTCATCAACTTTCGTAACCTGTCTTTGGTCAAATCAATAGTAATGGCTCAGGAGATCAACTCTAACACCCCAACACACATCTGGGCTTTGCCCCTGGGCTATTTATAAACCACTCTTTGGGTCCAAAATCTCGGAGCTCCTCCCCCTTCTATGCATAACAGGTTCTTGCCATTGTCTGATATGGATAGTCAGGATTGACTACACCCCTCAGTAGTATTAGTTGAGCCTATCTCTTTACCAACTGAGCCTCTAACCCGCGGACCGTGTATCTCAATTTTTTAAATATTTTTTTTATTTTACAGAGTTTTATATAGCGCGATCTAGACCCAAATCGGGTATCAGAGCGATTTACATAGCACCAGTTGCATTACATGAGGACACATTAATTTTATTGTTAGGCACGGGGAGATTAAGTCATTTGCCCAGAATCACAGGATGTTCAGCGTTCTTGCCCAGACTCGAACCCAGTTCCCCAGATACGAGGTCGACCGCCCTAGCCGTTAGGCCAACTCCTCTCCAATGGAGTCCGCTGCTGATCCTAATTTAAAAATACTAAGCTGGAACGTGGCTGGCCTGGCTTCCAAATTACATTTACGAGACTGGTTAGAACTAGTCCAAAAACCGGACATTTCAATGTTTCAGAAGACAAGGGCTACACGTGATTACTTTTAGAGGGATTTGAGTGCTTTAATATTGTTGTCCCTATTCCAAACTTAGGCTGCCAGTCAGGTGACCTTTCAATTTGGGTAAACATTTCTGCAGGTGGTAGTGTAAGGGTCCTTGACACTAACAATGGTAAATTTCAGGCCATTATTTATAAAAGAGTGGTTTCTATTTGTTTAATGAATTTTTATAACGATTTCCAAAACACATCAAATGTGAATTTTACTCATTTGTTTGAATTCGTTTTTACCATACAGAATCCAAGGAGTTTTGCAGGTATCTGTTTATGGGGAGATTTCAGCGCTAAGATATTTAGTGGAAGTGATACAGCTATCCACTCTATCAGTAAGGCTGCATTATGCATTAGGGGGTTGAACTAACAGACTATTTATGCTCTAACTACATTTTAGATGTAATGGAGATCGCCTCAGGTTCTGAACGGGACAATCATATTATACCAACATATAGAGGCAGAGCAGTGCATCTATAATTGACTACGTTTTTATATCCCCCTCACAAGAAGATTGTCTGCTTAAAACTGAGCTCATCCGCCACGGTTCACGGGGATGATAACCCTATAAGCTTAATATTGAGACTCTTCCCCCAGGCCGTCATATGGTAAAGAGTGTACCGACAAGCTTAGATTGTTGTGGCGCGGCGTTGATAACACGGTCTTATTTGGTAAGATGGCAAGAGAATATTCGGTCCCAGTTGATACCTGTTTGTCTTTTAAATATCATAATCCTGTTGTAGTCAGTGCCTTTATGCAATTATGCAAGGGCATTAAACACGTTATCTAGGCCCATTAAGGAAACCCACTCTGGCCCTAGATGGTTCAATAGCGACTGCTCAGAAGCAAATGGGGATCTTCGTAGGGCTCTTGCAAAACATCCCAGAGATCAGACTGTTAAACTGTTTAGACCACGCTATAAAGCAGTCATCATGCTAAGAAAGGAGGAAAAAGTTAAATAACGCTGGGACCATCTCGTATGTGCCGTTACGCTAAACAACTGGAATGGCTTCTGGTCGGCTGTTAGACATGAGGTCCTTGGGACATCCCCTGTCCTCGATTAGCTGTAATATCTCCAGTGAGACATGGGAGGCCCACTTTTCCAAGGTATATTCAGCCTCAGTTCAAAACAGGGCCTCTACTGAGCATCTAGCTGTTACCAGGGTTCAGATAACTTTGTCCGAAGTGGAGGACGCAATCCAACAGCCTGGGCAACAAAGGCTCAGGCCTGGATGGTCTGCCTATCGATCTTATAAAAAATCAGCCTGAATTCTGGGCGCCTTTTTTATTGAATATTTTTAACAATTTTACCAATACCAAATAAATGGTCAACTAGCATTATCGTGCCAATTTTTAAAAAGAGACCGTTCCAACCGTAGTTGTTATAGGCCGAGCTCCCTGTTTGATAACACATTGAAAATTTTGGTGAGGATCCTGTTCAATAAGATTAGGACATGGGGTGAGGAGGGTAATATTCTAGATTATGGTCAGTTGGGGTTTAGAAACGGAATCAGCACTGTTGAGCAGTGCCTAAACCTCAATTTGATTATTGGTAAATATACAATAGCTAAAAAATCCCCCAATTTACCTAGCTTTTATGGACCTTACCTCGGCCTTTGATTTTGTCAACCGGTCCCAGCTTTGTTCTATCCTTTTAAAATATGGTTTAGATGACGGCCTAGTACATTTTTTAGCTTAGCTACATAAGGACCTGAAGGCTCGGGTGCGGATCAGTAAGGGCGGCGAGGTATCCAGTGACATCAAAGCTGGTAGAGGGGTCAGGCAGGGTTGTGTCCTGGCCCCTCTCCTTTTTATTCTTTATATCAATGACTTGAGCAAGTCATTGATATCGCTCACTTCTGATGTCCCTAGTATCAATGATAAGACTCCCCGCCCTATTGTATACCGACGTTGCGGTCCTAATGGCCCGCACACCAAATGCTTCACGTGTCTGGTGCTTGGCTTTGTTTTATGGCTAGTTTGGACCTATGTACTAATTTTAAGAAATCTTTTTTAATGGCTTGTGGGGCGAAAAAGTACTGTAATGATATTGTTTTAGACACAAAGTTTATAGAGCACTTGCACTTTTCCGTACTTGGGTCCGGTTTTTGCAGCAAATGGATTGTGAGCTGACCATGTGGCGCACAGTAGAAAAATGGTTTCTAAAGACCTTACAAACATACTTTGCCTCCCCAACCCAGAAAAACGGAGGTAGTTTCAGCCATTATTAAGATTTTTAAACTACAATGCACCCCTACCGCTACTTATGGTGCAGAAGTTTGGGGTTTCTGACAGTGTGATAGCATCCAGGGGGAAGAAAACAGATATTGTTGCAAACTGTTGGGTGCTCCTCTCTCTTCATCACAGTAAGCCTGTCACAGTGAACTGAAACTGTCCTCTATTGAAGATTACATTAATCCTCGCCCACTACATTCTGGCTCGCTCTCTGGAAGAATCCAGGGAAATAATAACAGACTGCCTTAATTGTGACGGAAGGGAAATACCCTGGCTTTCTGCTGTCAGGAAGAGCTTGATTAGTAAGAATCTTGAAAGTATATTTTTAAATCTGAAAGATTCAGAGGGTGTAAGTAAAATAAAATCTACAGAAGGCCCTATATGCAGTTTATTATAAAACCATATATGAAATGGAGGAATATGGGGTACAATTCTAATCTTGATTATTTGCCTTGCCCTTGTAATGAACAACGTAATAAATTAATGTTGCATTTTTTAATTTTCTGTACATTTTATCTAAAATATACCAAAATGTTTTTATGCCATTTTTAAGACTTTACCCTCAATTAACTAGAAGTCAGCCTATAGGAAAATTATTACTTTGGAGGATGAAGAGCGATTCTTCTGTGCAGGTTCTTTTTTGAAAACTGCAGTACGTGCTCATAATTCAATGTGTACCCTCTGAAGCCTGTATCTGTTAATTTTACATTATGTAATGTATTTGTTTTAACTCTTTATATTGCATTTTTAAGCTATATTGTAATATATGATGGATTTGTTCGATGTTTTATTATTCAACTGATCCCCCCCTTACCTGGGTAACATTGTAATATGCTAATACTTACACTTGTGGTTTTATGGATATATAAATTTGTATCCAAATAAAGATGAATCTGAAACTGTAAATACAACCTAAACTGACCCCTTATCCTATCGCTAACCTCAGTGTTTTAACTCCATTTATTCATAATTTTCACAGCAACTATGAACCTAACTTTAATCAAAAATGTATTCCTAACCCTATAAATTAACCTTCTATTAACCCACACCATATATTTCTTTTTTGTAGTGTATTTTCATTATGGGACAGATTTTCCGCAGTGATATTCTCCTTAGTGGTTTAGTTGTCATGACTTGATCCTTTGACACAGAGCATAGTCTAGAGAATTCCGTGGACTTGCACTGTCTTCTTTTGAAAGATGGTTTTCCAGGGAATCATTGAGGGTGGGATTTGTGGAAAGTATGCATTGGAATGATCAGAACATCACGTCCAGTCCATCTTATGTGTCTTGTTTAACCACTTTTTAAAATGTTCTAAATGGTTGTGCAGATGCAAGCACCTGTTGGCCTTTGAAAGGTCCAGGAAGCTATTCTCCCTTTATTCCGATTCTTTTGTTCTCCTATTTCCATGCTACCTCCAAAGAGCGGGTTGTAGGTAGAAAGGGCTGGCAGGTCTGAAGATTTCAGTAGTGTGATATGTAACCTAAGAGCTTTCTTGCCTGCAGGTGTATCCGAGTACCTGAGCACTGAGATCTCCACCTCTAAGCAGAAGAAGTTCAGTTTAGTCACGTTTGTGGACACACCAGGCTTAGTGGATGGCGACATGAAATATCCCTTTGATGTGGACAAGGCCCTTCTATGGTTAGGTGAGTGCCGGCAGATGGAGCAAGGGAAGAGCATAACGAGTACAAGCGCACTGTCACCAAGATTGGCTTGCATACATAGAACCTGATATCTGTTCCTCACTTTGTTCCAAAACTAGGATTGCGTTGGGCATACTGTGAGCTTTGGCACTGTCAATTCATTTCTCGTACTGTCTTTTTCATTTGAGGACCTTCATAGAGTAGCTGGTTCAGACTTTAAAGATCCTGTTTGTTTGTTTTACCCTCTCTTTCAGGCGAACTATGTGACCTCATCTTTGTCTTCTTTGATCCCATGGGTCAAGCCCTTTGCAAGAGAACCCTGAACATTGTGGAGCGTCTCAACGAGCACCATGGGGACAAACTGCGCTTCTACCTCAGCAAGGCAGATGAGGCTGGCACAGAGAGTGACAGACAGGTGCCCATGGGGTAAAGTGGATCTATGGGTAAAAATGGGGGTTGCAGACAAAGCAGTCTCAGAAAAACTAATGGATATCTCCGTTTTTGGATTACAACTAGCAGCAACAATATGGGAAGTGATAGTAGACTAGGGGCTAGATGTAGGTGGCTAATTATGTGTCGGTAAGGCAGAAATTCGGTAAATTTCAGCATTACTGACCGGTATTTAGGCTTTTGAGATGTAGGGGGGATTCGGTATTAAGGAATCGGTAAATACTGAGTTCGAGGCATGTGGGCTGCTGAATTCATATCTGTGCATAGATCGCCGCCTAGTGTTGGGTCCGGATGCTTGCACATTGTTGTCCTGGAAGAGTCTTCTAAGTATCACGAGATAGGTGGCTCTTCCCCTGGACTACAGTGCGCATGGGCATCGACTCCATCCTCAGATTGTTTTTTTCCGCCATTGGGTTCGGATGTCTTTACTTCCCTCTTGTCGGAATCGATAGAAAAACTTTCTTGAGACCAAAAGGTCTTTAGGCTATACGTCGGTATTGTCTTGCGTTCGGCTTTACTTTTTCTAGCTCGGCTCCGAGCTGGTTTTTTTGTACTTCCGCGTGCTCTCGGCGCGGAAGGCCTAGTCGACGCTCCTGACTTATCGACCAACCATCATGGACCGAAGTCCATTCAAGAGATGTCCGGTCTGTAACTCGAAGTACCTCCACATCGACGTCCATCCGGTGTGCAACAAGTGTCTGTCGCCGGACCATGATGACGCCAAGTGTATGGCCTGTTCACGCTTCAGGTCCAAGAAGACACTTAAGCTTCGGCGAGCTGCGCGCCTCGAGGCCCAGCAATCTGCTTCGGGGCCTGCGGACATTTTTCGATGCTGGGGATGTCGAGGAAGAATATATCCAGGACGTCTCGGAGTCAAACCCCGCGTCGGACGTCGAAGATGACTACGACGCTGATGCTGAGGTGTTCGAAAGCGAAGACGTCATCGAGGAGGTAGGAGACAACGACTGTGCCCTCGGGGCCATGGAGGATAGTTTGGACGAGGAGCTTCCTCAGACTGACTCTGGGGCTGTGCCTATTTATAAGGCCCAGGTCGAGGGATCGCCTTCGGGCCTTACCCAAGACCTCGATATGGGTTCCACGGCCCCGCCTTCGGGCCCGGCCACGGACATTGTTACCGAGCCACTCCCTGGCAAAACAAAACCGAAAGTGAAACCTACGGTCTCAATGCCAGATACTGCGCAGGTGCAAGCATCGACACCGAAAGTGCGCATCGCTTTGGTTGGATCGAAGGCTTCGGAGGCTTCGGCGCCGAAGATGGCTGTCGAGCCGAAAAGTCTAGTCAAGGGCGTTGAGACTAAGTCTGCCGCGCCGAAGACTAAAGTGAAGGTGGTCGATACTGGCGCCGAGGACGGTCGACACCGGCAAGGGCCTTGTCGACCCGAAGAAGGCTGTCGACGAACCGAAGAAAACTCTCGGTGACCCAAAGAAGCGGCTCGATGACCCGAAGGTCCTCTCTGCCCCGCGTCCGCACGACAAGGCCAAGGGCGCTGCGGCTCGTGAGTCTACTACGAAAGCGGCCTCGAAGGACTCTACTCCGAAAGTGGCCTCGAAGGACCCCGCTGAACCAGCGCGTCCATCCGCCGCGTTCACCAAAAAGGTGTTGAACACCCTGCAGCGCATCAAGGACGGCACCGCGGCGGTCGAACCAAAGGACCCTCCGCCTGCGAAGCCTGTGGAGAAACCAGTTAAGGCGTCCACGCCGATCCTCTTCACGTTGCCACCTAAGACGGCGCCGAAGGCTTTCACTCCTAAGGCAGTGGCCGCCGTGCCCGAAAAGGTCTCCTCAGCGCCGAAGGCGTCGTCAGTGGTCCACGGCCCGCGACCTCGACGACCTTCGGGGGATGAGCGTCAGGAACACCTCATCGATGCCGAAACGGGCAGGCTTTCCTTCCTGAAGCGGAAAATCACACCAGAACCCCAACTGGAGTCTTACAAGATCCCTCTCAAGAAGAAGGAGGACTCTGCTTGCTCTCCGGTCTTGGTGGAACCCCTTTCACCACACTCATGATGTGTCGCCCACTTACTCCGATGTGGACGCTGGTGAGGGAGATGAAGAGGATGAATAGTTATCCAGTCTATACAGACCCTGAGGATACAAATCAGCCCTGGGCAGCTGGTGGTGACCCTGGGGATCCTCATTCAGGACAAGACCCTCAACTCTTTTCTGCAAAGACTTCACCTACAGAAGACTCTGCTGCTTTCAATGCTCTCATTGAACGGGCCGCAAACAATCACAATGTACAGCTGCATGCTGACCCTGTGGATGTGGATTTCCTCTTTGACACTTTTTCGGTGTCAGAAAAGACTGTAAAAACTCTGCCTATGCTAAAAGGTGTTTTAAAGCATGCTGCTGAGATCTTTAAAGAACCAACCAGGGCAAGGGTGATAAACCCTAGGATTGACAAAAAGTACATGTCAGCGCCTACTGATCCTACCTACATTAAAGGACAGTTGCCTCTGGACTCCCTTGTCGTCTCGAATGCCCGGAAGAGGGCCAATTCTCAGACTACAGGTGATGCTCCTCCCCCAGACAAAGAATCCAAGGTCTTTGAGGCTTCGGGGAAGAGGGTAGCAGCACAGGCAGCCAACATATGGCGCATCTCTAACACACAGGCGCTTCTAGCGCGCTATGACAGGGCGCACTACGATACACTAGAGACCCTGTTGCAACACCTGCCTGATCAATACAAAGAAGGGGCTGAGATGCTGATTCAAGAAGGGAAGCTAATCTCTAACGCTTCAATTAAGTGCGCTCTGGACGCAGCTGATACTGCGGCCAGAGCTATAAACACCAGTGTTATGCTTCGGAGACATGCCTGGCTGAGAATCTCTGGATTTAAGCCAGACATCCAAACCACCATCCTGAACCAAACGGTTAACCCAGATCACCTGTTTGGCCTAGAGGTTGACACCACCCTAGAAAAAATGAAAAAGGACACTGACACTGCTAAATCCATGGGTGCCTTACAGTCCCAGCAGTTTCGGGGTGGGTCCTTCCCTCGCTCCACCACTAGAGGCGTCTCCAGGGGTCAGCTTTCACGGTCCACGCAGTAGTACAAAGGCAACACCCAGACTACTTACTCCAACAAGAGTCGAGGTGGATATCGTGGCAACAGCGCCAAGGGCAGAGGACGTGGCAACAGCTCAAGGTCCTCTGCCACCAGCAAACAGTGACGCCTTGTCACTGCCCCCCGATCACACAACACCGGTCGGGGGGAGACTCCAGCAGTTCCTGCCCGTCTGGAAGTCCATCACCACGGACAGGTGGGTCAGAAAACGTATCCAACACGGTTATTGTCTGGAGTTAACATCCACTCCACCCAACATGCCCCCAAGGCACCGTCCTATGTCGGACGAGCACTTGCACTTATTGCAGCAGGAGGTCACCGTCATGCTGCAAAAAGGGGCAATAGAGCTCGTGCCTATGCCAGAAAGAGGCACAGGGGTATACTCCCTGTACTTCTTGATTCCAAAGAAGGACAGGTCCCTCAGGCCCATCCTGGACCTCAGGCCACTCAACTACTACATCCTGTCGGAGCACTTCCATATGCTGACCCTGCAGCAAGTGCTCCCGTTGCTCAGGCAGGGGGATTTTCTCGCAACTTTAGACCTAAAGGAGGCGTACTTTCACATTCCACTGCACCCTTCACACAGGAAATAACTCAGGTTCACCATCCAAAACCAGCACTACAAGTTCAAGGTTTTGCCTTTCGGTGTCACCATGGCACCCAGGGTGTTCACAAAGTGCCTGGCGACAGTGGCGGCGCATTTCAGGAGACGGAACATACACGTCTACCCCTATCTGGACGACTGGCTCATCCAAGCAAAGTCATCCCAGCAGTGTGCCGCCCACATGTCCCACACCATTCACCTCCTGCACGATCTGGGATTCTCACTGAATTACCCAAAATCCCACCTCCAGCCCGCCCACGTACGGCAGTATCTGGGCGCGACCATAAACACTCTGGCGGCCACAACGCAGGCGAATTCAGTGAGGGTCAGCAGCATTCAATCGCTGATCCAAAAATTCAGACCTCAACACTCGCTTCCAGCAAGAGTGTTTATGCAGTTGATTGGCATGATGGCCTCCTGCATTTCCATAGTCCCGCACGCGAGGCTACATATGCATCCGCTTCAGGAGTGCTTAGCACGTCAGTGGACTCAGGCTCACGGGCAGTTGAAAGACCTAGTGTTGGTGAGCGGTCGGGCATACAACTCTCTGCATTGGTGGAATCCACGAAACCTTTGCAAGGGCCGACCGTTCCAAGAGCCTGTGCCACAGATCATCCTGATGACGGACGCCTCTCTCCAGGGTTGGGGAGCTCATGTACTCCATTACACTGTGCAGGGACTATGGACGCAACAGCAGAGGAAGATGCACATCAATGTTCTGGAACTGATGACGATCTTCGTGGCACTCAAAGCCTTCAAAGTACATCTGTGCAACAAGGTCATGTTGATCTGGACGGACAACATGACGGCAATGCACTACATTCAGAGGCAGGGAGGAACACACTCTCCGCAGCTGTCTCATCTGCCTCAGAGCATGTGGAAGTGGGCCATTCAGAGGAACATCTTCCTCATGGCAGAACACCTCCCGGGCAAGGACAATCAGATGGCGGACCTGCTCAGCAGGCACAGCCACCAAATGCACGAGTGGGAGATACATCCATCAGTACTCCAACCGTACTTCCAAAGGTGGGGTCATCCAGAGATCGACCTCTTCGCCACAAGGGAGAACGCAAAATGCCAAAGCTTCGCCGCCAGATTCCCACACCCACAGTCGCAGGGCAATGCGATATGGATGAACTGGTCAGTCAGATTTGCGTACGCTTTTCCCCCAGCACCCTTGATACCGCTGGTGGCACGCAAGCTCCTGCAGCACTCGATGACTCTCATCCTGGTTGCTCCAACGTGGGCTCGCCAACCATGGTACACCACGTTTCTGGAACTATCCGTGGTACCGCATCAGAGGCTACGTCTCACACCCAGCCTTCTGACGCAGAGCCATGGCGACATTCAGCATCCAGATCCGCAACAGCTCAACCTGGCGATCTGGCTCCTGAAGTCCTAGAGTTTGGCTACCTGCACTTGCCTTCCGACTGTATGGACATCATTCGGGAGGCGAGGAAGCCCACTATCAGAGCATGCTATGCGGCGAAATGGAAGCGGTTTGTCATTTATTGTGCAGACCACAACATTAACCCGCTAGATGCGTCTATTCAGAATACCATCTTTACAAATGTAATCTGGCCTATGCTTCCATTCGCATACATCTGTCAGCAATGGCCGCTTATCTCCAGAACAGGCAGCACCTCTCCCTTTTCAGGGTGCCTGCCATTAAGGCCTTTCTGGAGGGACTCAAACGAGTCATTGCTCCGCGGACTCCACCAGCTCCGGAGTGGAACCTCAATGTGGTCCTCACCCGGCTGATGGGTCCTCCCTTTGAAGCAATGCATTCCTGCGAGATTCAATTCTTGACATGGAAAGTGGCTTTCCTCATAGCGATTACATCACTGCGACGAGTTAGTGAGCTCCAAGCTCTAACTATCCAAGAGCCATTTATTCAAATTCATTCTAACAGTGTGGTGCTTCGCACTAACCCTAAATTCCTTCCTACGGTAGTGTCTCAATTCCATATTAACCAAACAATTGAATTGCCTGTTTTCTTCCAAAATCCGGAGTCATTGGCGGAGTGGATGCTCCACACCCTTGACGTCAAAAGGGCCCTGATGTATTACATCGATAGGACCAAGAATTTTTGGAAGACTAAGCAACTCTTTGTCGCCTTTGCACCACACCACAAAGGTAACCCTATTTCCAAGGCTGGTATTGCTAGGTGGATTGTTAAATGTATCCAGATCTGCTATCTGAAAGCAAAACGTACTCTCACCATTCCACCAAGGGCCCACTCCACCAGAAAGTTGGGGACCTCTATGGCATTCCTTGGAAACATTCCTTTGGAAGACATATGTAGAGCAGCCACATGGTCTACCACACACACATTTACAAAGCATTATTGTGTTGATGTGCACTCCAAACAGCAGGCAGCTGTAGGGCAGGCTGTTCTCAAAACACTTTTCCAAACTGCTGCAGCTGGCACGGGCGGCCGCCGTTAATGGAGCGACTGCTATGTATTCTATGCACAGATATGAATTCAGCAGCCCACATGCCTCGAACCGAATATGCTACTTACCAGTATCCATCTGTTCTTGGCATGTAGGGCTGCTGACATTCGTATCGCCCGCCCTCCTCCCCGGCGCCTGTAGCAACTGCAGAATTCACATATACTTCTAGCATGGTCATCATTCACTGAGTTTCACTCCATCTTGGTCACAATGTCTAAAAACAATCTGAGGATGGAGTCGATGCCCATGCGCACTGTAGTCCAAGGGAGGAGCCACCTATCTCGTGATACTTCGAAGACTCTTCCAGGACAACAATGTGCAATCTTCCGGACCCAACACTAGGTGGCGATCTATGCACAGATATGAATGTCAGCAGCCCTACATGCCAAGAACAGATGCATACTGGTAAGTAGCATATTCATTCCTTAATACCGATTCCTTATGGCCTTGCATTTAAGGAATCGGAAATACCGATTCCTTAAATGCAATGTAGGTAGCACTTTTTTTTTAAGTAAGTAAATGCTTTATTGTACAGTTAATAAAAACCATTACAAATAGCTTTTAGCAATAAAAGAAAATGGTCAGTTAAAAAAAACCGGTTAAAAAGGTCGGTCTAAAACCATAAAAAGTGGGACAATGTTCATCCAGCGTGAAGTACAAGTAAATTTCTGTTTTAGATAAAGATTTGTGTATCTGTCCAAGCGCTTGCTTCCGGCAAGTGGGTTGTTCTTTCCCCTCCGGGGACGGACCGGCTATCTCCCAGAATGTTCGTGCCTCTTGGGGAAAGTACTTTAATGTTCTTGGTCAGTGTGGGTCTCTTGCCCGGTCTGAGGGCTAGAGGCAGATGATGTTGTATCGGTGATGTCGGTGTCCACTTGTGCTCTCGTCGTTTTGAGCCTGGATTCTGCCACTCCGAGGTATTTTACCAGTCGGCAGGCCATTTGCACGTCATCTCCTCTAAAGCAGCTCAAAACTGCTTCTCTGCAGGACCTGATTCCTTTGTTTCAGAATAAGGGTCCCAGTAAGTTCTTCCGGTCTTGCTGCAGCTCTTTGCAGATGGTTATGAGGTGTGTGATGTTTTCCTCGTGCATTCCGCACAGGCGGCATTTTGCTGGTTTTGGTGGCCGCAGCCATGGGGCCATGTGGCCCGCTCTGGTAGCAATCCAAGTCGTAGTTTTAAAAACGATTCTTTTGTTGTTTTGGAGAAACTGTTCACCAGGTACGCCTGTGGAGTAAGTTTGTTGTATGTTTGCACAGTCAGCCAGCCATGTGCTCTCTTAGCTAATGAAGCTTTGTCTTGCAGGAGGGATTCTTTTTTGACAATTTTTTTTTTATACCTGACGGGCTCCCTTGAAGGTCCCATAGCTGCCTTGCCCCAAGGTGGTTGATGGCATCCTCCAGGAAATGTCTTGCTGGACAGTCACTTTTACTTTGTAGTTCTTTCCAGAGGAGTGCGTTAAGGGTGTTTTCCTCTCCTCTGCTTATTTTGTGCCAGGTCTTAAGGTAGGTTCCCTTTCGTGCAAGTTCTTCTTTGGCCAACCCAATTTCTAGGCAGATCTGTGCCGGTGAGATGTATTTCGGAAGACCGAACATGATCCGCATTGCTTTTGAGACTACTCTGTTCAGAGTTCCCGTGTCCCTCCCTCTCATTGCTTCACTTCCATATGTGATCGATGGAATCAGCTTGGCTTGGATCACTTGTAGGAGGGGAGAGAGGTTTAGGCCAATGATTTTATTTTAAGGTTCCTAAGTGATGCTGCTATCATTAGGCCTCTCCTCTTAATCTCCTCCAGTTGTGGTTTAAAGCTACCCCTTTCGTCTATAATCACTCCCAGGTAACAATATTTGTTTGTGGTCTCCAGTCTGTTTGAGTCCAAGTACCATCTAAATGGTGATTTATTTCTTGCGATAATTAAGGGGCATGATTTTTGTTTTACTGTAGTTAATACAGAGTTTGTTAGCTTTGGAGTATTCCGCAGTGATGTCGCGGAGCCGTTGTAGCCCAATCTGTGTCCGACTGATCAGCACCAGGTCATCGGCGTAAAATAGGCAAGAAAGCTGTTTGCCCCCTAATTTTGGAGCATGTGAGTTGTTTGCGTTTAATTTTGTGGATAGTTCGCCCATAAAGAGATTGAATAGGGTTGGCGCTAACACACAGCCTTGTTTTACTCTTGTGTAGGTTTGAATTTTCTTAGTTCAGAACTCTCCAGGGTCTAGTTTGACCTGGACCCATGTGTCGCTGTGCAGGAGTATTAGCTGGTTCAGTAGATTGTCTGGGATGTTCATTCTTTTCAGTTTTTTCCACAACAGGTTTCTGTCTACCCGGTCGAATGCAGCGCTATAGTCCTATGAAGCACAGGTACAAGGGATAATTTCCTTCTTGCGCTGAGTCAATCAGTAGTGACAGGGCTATGATATTGGTAGATGTTTTTCCTGAAACCGGTTTGGTTAAACGGGATTGTTGAAGTTTCTTCTACCCATAGAGTTAATTCCTGAAGTAGGAGGCCTGGATAGTACTTGGCCTCGTTGTCTAGAAGGGCTATTAGCCGATAGCTTTTGGGATCTTTTCTGTCTACATTTTTGTAGATTGGGGATATTATTGCCCCCCTCCAAGATTGTGGGATTGTAGATGATTGCCAGATTTTTTCGAACATTGGTTTGAGGTTAGTTGGCCATTATTTTGGGTCCTGCTTAAATATTATTGGTGGTATTCCATTAGGACCAGGGGCTCCGTCTCTTCTACCTTTTGTGATCCTTTTAATTATTTGTTCCGTCGTGATTATTACAGCTTTATTCATTCTCAAGTATTCTTGGTGTAGGGACGGGTATTCGTCCATCTTTCCATTGTCAGTGCCTGTTTCTTTCCCCCATTCTTTAGTCTCACTAAAGGGAGTGCTGAAGTAGATTGTCCAGTCATCTTCTGTCACCTGGGAATCAATCCCTCGGTTTTTCCCATTGATCTGAGCATTGATCTTTTGCCAGAACTGAGCACTGCGATTTGTTTTGGCGTCATATAGGAGTTTTCCCCAAAATGCCTCTTCCTCTTCCCTTTTTTGCTGCCATATTAATTTCTTGCGCTCTCCTTTTAGCTGTCTGAGCTCTTGGAGGAGGGACGGATCTGTTTTTACTCTTCGTAGAGTCCGGTTGATCATTGTCTTCAGTGTTTTTAGCCTACTGGTGTTTCGGAGGTTGTTGCATCTTTTCTGTTTTGAGTTACAGCTGTATCTTGTTCGTGTTAGGTAGCACTTAAAACAGTGCACCTCAGCCTTAAGGAATCGCTATTTACCACCAAATCCAAGTTTGTGGTAAATAGGGATTTCCTTTCAAAAAGCATTTTTTTGCTTTTTGAAATGTGCCATGTGGCACACATCCATGCCCTTAGGGCATGCATGTGTGCCACATGTGCACACATGCACATTTCAGGGGTTCCTGAACCCTTGAAATACCTCCCGGTATTACCGATTCGGTAATACCGAATATCCTCACATTCATTCCTATGGGCCTCCAGGCTCATAGGAATGAATTGGTAGATATTCCTTATTACCCAATCGGTAATACCGATTCGGTAATCAGGAATGTTAAAGATTCAGTATTTTTTTTACCGAATCATTACCTACATATGAAATACCGATTCCTAAATACTGAATCGGTAAAATTCGGTATTTAGGAATCGGTATTTCCAAGTTACCTACATCTAGCCCTAGGTTGTCTAAGAGTCTAACCTGTCTCAAGAATCTGGTTGATATTGCTGAGGACAGGGAAATATCACGACGATTGACCTTAAAGTCACTGACCAAAACTCTGGCATTCTGCTTACCCAAATAATGTCAAGTATTGCTGAATCAGGTTTGCGGGTAGATAGCAACTAAATTGAGTCAGGATAAGTAGTTGTATTTTGTTTAAAATCTGAGTGCTCCTTGGGAATTTGGCTAAGGTCCTATCTTGCTAGTTACCTCCATTGCAAGTGTGAGTTATAGTGCCTTCTCGCAGGTCTTCACAGAGACCTGGCATAATGCAACATTTTCTGCATTAAACCTTTAGCACATTTGATGATTTATAGCACCCTTAAGACACTCCTCCGTATGGAATGCAGCTAGTACTGGGTATATTCTGAGCAAATGACTAGCTTTAATGAATAAATGTATACTTGAACTGGAAGCATTCCTGTTTTTTGTATTTTGAGAGCACTGAGAGTTACATATGGCGATAATCTTTTGTATAGTGGTAATTATTTAAGTAATTTAAGGTTGTAACCGCTTGAGATGGGTTTCCTGGCCCACCTGGGTGCTATCTATAAAACGGCACAAAAGTTGGTCATGACGTTTTAGTTCGAGCAAGAGTAGTGCCTAACATATGTTCACTCCAGTGATTTGTGCATCTTATGATAATATTCTTGCCCTCTAGCGCGTGTTGATGCAGATCGTTCAGGAACTGTGCAAGAGGCCCGGGCTAAATAAGTGTGGATTCGACATGCCGACAATCTACATCCCTAACCCAAACAAGGTATGTTACTCTGCGGTTAGTACATAAATTGATTCGGGTGGGATGAATGCACTGCTTGTTTTTTCACTTGTTTTTATTGGTTCCTCAATTTCGTTGGTGCACTAGAAAGTAATGCCGAGGGTCCAACGGCATTTAGTAAACTGACAAAATTGTGGGTCTAAAGGTACTTTAGATCCATCCCTTCGTAGGCACTCAAAGTATTGTCTCCATATCATAAGAAGACTTCCACACTATAATTCAATTCATTATTTGCTCATTTTATTTTTTTATTTTTTATTCATCCGATGTAATTCATATCTGTTTCCTTTTGTCATACAATGATTTTTGGCATTTTCATAATCATGTCAAACATTGTCATCTAAATCAGTCCAATGCATTTCGGGCATGCAAATGTGCCCTTCATCAGGGAAATGACACTGTCAAAAATAATAATGATATTAATCAAAAAATAAATTCACTAATATAAAGTACATAAGTAATTATGTAGCAGTAAAAACGTGCTTAAACCAACAGTTTAAATGTAGTGGGTGAGTGCATGGTAAATCGTGATAACCTAAATTGCATGCAGGGTGTTTTTTAACAAAAATGATACGTGATAGCGGTTTGTTTAAACTCACATGTCCGAAGTTTCCAAAGGTAGGGAAACCTGTAGAAAAATACAATAAAAGAACAAGGATCTAGCGTCTATTTATCATATCTATGACAATTCTAACGTTCGCGCTTGTCAAAGACAGCCGTCTCAGTAACTAACCTTCTGTGGCGTGTGAATGCCGATTCACGCGGGTCCTCTCGTCCGTGCGAGCTGGTACATAAATCAGCCGTGTGTGTCTGTTTTTAAAGCGAGTTCCGGTCATGTGGCACATGACGCTGTGTGCTCATGGAAAAAAGACTATGCGAGCGAACGGTCGCCAATAATCGCGTGCAAACAAATGTGCACGTTAATGCGGTGTTCTGGCCAGAACCATGTATGACGAAAATGTGTGTAAAAAATGATAGTAACCTAAACTCTCTGAAGATTATATAAATCATTTGATTTTATTATGAAAAAAATTATTAATCCGGAAAACTCGGGATTCGAACCAAAAAGGATCACATAGGGGTCGTAGGAATTAGTGTTGTGAGCCATCAGTGAGGATGATAAAAGTAATGTCAGAATGTGAGTGTCTATTCAATGTGTGAACCACACGCAGTATACACAAGATACAGTCAGATACAAGCAATTAATATGTTTCTTCATAGGTAACATGCTAATTCGATTCTGTCATTTAACCCCATTGGTTTCTGGGTAGACAATTTTTTTATCCAATAGTTCTCTCTCATCAATAAAAAGTTATTGTTGTTTCTCCCTTCGATTTTTTGAACTGTTTCCAATATTATAAATTTAATTTGTGAAACGTTATGACTTGCTTCTGTAAAATGTTGTGATAGTGCTGATTTTGTGTTCTTTAGTCTTATGTTTGATCTGTGTTCCGTTAGGCGCACTTTAATACGTCTCTCAGTTTTACCCACGTACATTTTGCCGCAGGGGCATCTGATTCCATAAATCAAATTAGTTGATTCGCAGGTCGCATTCACTCTTAGTTTTATTGGGAAACCTTTGGAGGGGTGGTTGATTGTATTTCCTTGAATTATACTGTTACAGTTCCCGCAATTTAAACAGGGTTTTGTACCAGTAAAAGTAATGTTGACTGGAATTTTCTGTTGTAGAATTTCTCCTAGGTTTTTGGCTCTTGTGTATGCAAAGATTGGAGGTTCTCTGAAAGATTGGTTAAAATCAGGTTCCATGTTCAGAATTGGCCAATGTTTCATAATGGCTTGTTTGTATTTCTTGCTCACCGTGGAGTATTTTGATACTACAACCATTCTTGTCTGTTGAGGTTTGGTTTTGCTGGTTAATAACTGTTTTCTTTCCATTTGATCAATCCTCTTTTTAGATTCGTCTAATAAAGATTGTGGATAACCTCTCCATGTGAATTTTTGAATCATTTCATCCAGTCTGATGTTAAGTGTGTTTTTGTTCGAAGTGATTCGTTTCACTCTAGCCATCTGTGAGAATGGTAAGTTGTTAATCAGATTAGGTTGGTGGAAACTGGAGTATAGCAACATGTTGTTTCGGTCTGTTGGTTTGATGTACAAATCGGTCACAAATCCCTCAGGTGTTGTGGTTACCTTTACATCTAGAAAATTGACAGATGTATCAGACATGTTCCATGTGAGTTGTATTCTTTGGTCATGCTCATTGAATTTCGTTAGTTCCATTATTAGTTTCTCTTGTGTGTTTGTCCATATGATAAAGTAATCATCGATATACCTGATCAATAGTTTCAAGTTGTTTTAGACCAAGGTCAAGCACAAGAAGGAGACCCAGGCGAGGGTCCGGCAAAGGACAAAGACAGGGATCCACCGAACACCAGAAGCATGACCGTGATTGCCAAAGAGAAGGAAAAGGAGAAGAAAACCAAAAAGAATCCTCCACAAAACACCTAGTCATCAACATCAGTGACCATCAATTTAACTCATATGAATTGGATTTACTACAAAAAGGCACATCATTTATACCGACAACCACATCTGACAATCTGGAACTTGAAGTGAGTTTTTTCAAACTAATGCGAAAACTCAAACTGAGACATTTCTTTGATAACACATTACCGGAGAGACCACTTCAACAAAAAGATCAATTAGTAGGATTAAGACCCCACAGCACCTTTCAAGCTCCAACCAGTCACAAAACACTGGACCTATTCGAAAATCTAGTAAAACAAGACCTGAAGAAAATCAAACACATAAAACCGAAAAATAAAAACATTACACAAAAAGATCTTGATACCCTACACAAATTGGCCAGCAATGAAAAAATCACATATACCAAAGCGGACAAAGGTGGCGCCATCGTCATCATGAATACAGAAATGTATAAACAAAAGGTCAAAGAACATATTTCAGATGAGAAAACATATTGTAAATTGGATAGAAATCCAACATTGGAATATGTAAAAACCCTAAAGCAAATCATTCAAGGAGCATTACAACAGGGGATCATCGAAGAAAGAACAAAAAACTTTTTACTTACTATTGACCCAAAAAGTCCTACATTGAGAATGCAACCGAAAATACATAAAAACATCTATGACCCCCCTATGCGACCGATTGTGTCTACTAGAGGGAGTTTGCACGAACCAGTTGGTCAACTCATAGACCGGTATTGTCAACCTATTGTACAGTCCATGCGCACGTATGTCAAAGACACTACTCAATTCTTACAAATTCTTGAACAAGTGCAATGGGATCCAACACAAAAAATAATTCTATGCACAGCAGATGTCTGCAGCCTATATACGAGTATCCCCCATGACATGGGCATTGAAGCAATGGAAGCGGCTCTTTTGAAGTCAGAATTAGATCACGATTTTCAAATCTTCTTGATGGAACTAATGTACTATACTTTATACCATAGTTATTTCAAAGTAGAGGAATCATGGTACCAACAATTGTCAGGCATGGCCATGGGCAATTCAGCAGCCCCAGTGTATGCGAACATTTTCATGGAATGGTATGAAAACCGACATATACTCTCCAATAATGAATGGACCAACAACTTGAAACTATTGATCAGGTATATCGATGATTACTTTATCATATGGACAAACACACAAGAGAAACTAATAATGGAACTAACGAAATTCAATGAGCATGACCAAAGAATACAACTCACATGGAACATGTCTGATACATCTGTCAATTTTCTAGATGTAAAGGTAACCACAACACCTGAGGGATTTGTGACCGATTTGTACATCAAACCAACAGACCGAAACAACATGTTGCTATACTCCAGTTTCCACCAACCTAATCTGATTAACAACTTACCATTCTCACAGATGGCTAGAGTGAAACGAATCACTTCGAACAAAAACACACTTAACATCAGACTGGATGAAATGATTCAAAAATTCACATGGAGAGGTTATCCACAATCTTTATTAGACGAATCTAAAAAGAGGATTGATCAAATGGAAAGAAAACAGTTATTAACCAGCAAAACCAAACCTCAACAGACAAGAATGGTTGTAGTATCAAAATACTCCACGGTGAGCAAGAAATACAAACAAGCCATTATGAAACATTGGCCAATTCTGAACATGGAACCTGATTTTAACCAATCTTTCAGAGAACCTCCAATCTTTGCATACACAAGAGCCAAAAACCTAGGAGAAATTCTACAACAGAAAATTCCAGTCAACATTACTTTTACTGGTACAAAACCCTGTTTAAATTGCGGGAACTGTAACAGTATAATTCAAGGAAATACAATCAACCACCCCTCCAAAGGTTTCCCAATAAAACTAAGAGTGAATGCGACCTGCGAATCAACTAATTTGATTTATGGAATCAGATGCCCCTGCGGCAAAATGTACGTGGGTAAAACTGAGAGACGTATTAAAGTGCGCCTAACGGAACACAGATCAAACATAAGACTAAAGAACACAAAATCAGCACTATCACAACATTTTACAGAAGCAAGTCATAACGTTTCACAAATTAAATTTATAATATTGGAAACAGTTCAAAAAATCGAAGGGAGAAACAACAATAACTTTTTATTGATGAGAGAGAACTATTGGATAAAAAAATTGTCTACCCAGAAACCAATGGGGTTAAATGACAGAATCGAATTAGCATGTTACCTATGAAGAAACATATTAATTGCTTGTATCTGACTGTATCTTGTGTATACTGCGTGTGGTTCACACATTGAATAGACACTCACATTCTGACATTACTTTTATCATCCTCACTGATGGCTCACAACACTAATTCCTACGACCCCTATGTGATCCTTTTTGGTTCGAATCCCGAGTTTTCCGGATTAATAATTTTTTTTCATAATAAAATCAAATGATTTATATAATCTTCAGAGAGTTTAGGTTACTATCATTTTTTACACACATTTTCGTCATACATGGTTCTGGCCAGAACACCGCATTAACGTGCACATTTGTTTGCACGCGATTATTGGCGACCGTTCGCTCGCATAGTCTTTTTTCCATGAGCACACAGCGTCATGTGCCACATGACCGGAACTCGCTTTAAAAACAGACACACACGGCTGATTTATGTACCAGCTCGCACGGACGAGAGGACCCGCGTGAATCGGCATTCACACGCCACAGAAGGTTAGTTACTGAGACGGCTGTCTTTGACAAGCGCGAACGTTAGAATTGTCATAGATATGATAAATAGACGCTAGATCCTTGTTCTTTTATTGTATTTTTCTACAGGTTTCCCTACCTTTGGAAACTTCGGACATGTGAGTTTAAACAAACCGCTATCACGTATCATTTTTGTTAAAAAACACCCTGCATGCAATTTAGGTTATCACGATTTACCATGCACTCACCCACTACATTTAAACTGTTGGTTTAAGCACGTTTTTACTGCTACATAATTACTTATGTACTTTATATTAGTGAATTTATTTTTTGATTAATATCATTATTATTTTTGACAGTGTCATTTCCCTGATGAAGGGCACATTTGCATGCCCGAAATGCATTGGACTGATTTAGATGACAATGTTTGACATGATTATGAAAATGCCAAAAATCATTGTATGACAAAAGGAAACAGATATGAATTACATCGGATGAATAAAAAATAAAAAAATAAAATGAGCAAATAATGAATTGAATTATAGTGTGGAAGTCTTCTTATGATATGGAGACAATACTTTGAGTGCCTACGAAGGGATGGATCTAAAGTACCTTTAGACCCACAATTTTGTCACTCTGCGGTTAGTCACACTTGCCACAAAGTTATCTACTTACACTTTACAGGCAAGAATGATGGCCTGCTAAAATACATGCTTTGTGTGCATCCCCACTAACTACCTCGAGGGCCCCTGCTTATATAGTTGAGAGCATCCAGAACCATGCACGAAAAGACACATGTGTATCTACAACCTAACCGACTACAATTCAAGGCACCTAAGGGCAGTATTGATAAAGAAAGCTGCATTGCCTAAGCCTCATCAATGACGAATGATGGTACCTTAGTTAACCAAGATTACCCTTCACAACAAAATAATTCACTTCCTCACATGCAATGTCTCCCCCCCCCCCCCCCCCCCTCCCCAACACACCCCACCCCTGGTCAGGCAGCAACCCCCTTTGTGTGTGTGCAAGCTCTCAGATTATTTTATCTGCAATGGGGATCGGATGTGCCCCGAAACTTCGGTGAAAATACAGCAGCAGACGCAAGCAAGAAAGGAAGCCCAACAGAAACTCCAGGGAGATAGGTGGTACTAAAAGTTGCATGAGGGAGAAATCTTGAGCAGAGCGGCTTGTTTGCCTCTCCTGATACACATAACATAGTGGAGGCTTCTAGCATTCCACTGTAAATGCCATAAAACTCCCCCGTTACGGCCCAACGCAAGAATGGTAAACTTCAAGGGGCCTTCATGTGGGGGCGGAGCCGAGCCGGGCGGTCGTGATCCATCTCGGCTCCGGCGCTGCTCGGGAGCTTGGTTTGGCGGTTCCCCAGTGGCCCGTGGGCTGTTTTCGGCACCCATAGGAAGCGGAAGGTGCAGGGCACCTGCGGGGCTGCTCCGATCGCCCCTGGTGCCGCTGTAGCGGCTGGATCTGTGAGGAGACGCGAGGAGAGGACGGCCGCGGGCAAAATGGCGGCCGGAGCCCTGATGAGAGCGCCGATGACCTCAACTCTCTGTGGGAGGTACGCTTGACGGGCGAAATCTGAGGGACGCAGGGGCTGCCTCTAGTTGAGGATAGTCTCCGGGGGCCTCTGTAGCGGCAAGACACCGGGGGCGGCCCCGGTTACAATCAGCCTTCCCACGCCTGCCTGACCTTAAAATGGCGGCCGGGTGTGACTTGCAACTATCGGTCGGCGCCTCTACTTGACCATCTGGCCCCAGCGCTTACTGCCTCTCCCATAGGCGACCCCGCAAGCTCTCTCTGTGTCCCATACCTGCGGGGGTGAGCCCTCTTCAAGGATCCCTGGCAGTGACCCTCGCCTGCATCTACCTCTACGATCTACTGGACATTTGCAGTGCCTTATTGTGAGGTGCCCACCCGACGACAACAACCCGGGAGGTAGGGTCGCTGGCTGCTCGCTGATTCCTAGCGGAGCCTCCCGCTAACATATCTGGGCAGGGGGTGCACAACTGGCCCCTAGTGCTGCGGCGGCTCCCCCTCGCACCACCCTCCTTGCAACTCGCCTGGACCTAAGATGGCAACCGCCAGTGACCGCAGAGCGAAGATAGCCGCCACGCGGGGCCTGCTCTTAACATGCCTGGGCAGCGCCCCATGGCCAACGCGTGACCGCACCAACACCTCCACCACCTTGCGCACTCTCACGCCCATCGAGCCGGATGACCGCAGGCTCTCCAAGATGGCGACGCACCTGCGGCTGGCCTCCAACTTCATCTCCCACCTGGGCTTCCACCTTCTCTCCTGGACTTCTTGTCTTTTGTTCTGTCCTGACCGACACCCTGCTGCTGTTGTCGGACAGTTTCTCTGGACTCTAGCCCTTCTCCCACTCCCTCATCCTTAACCCTTTTTCCCGTGGATGATCCTCAAATGTTTCTTCCCTTTGCTTCATCTTCCACCTGGGCTCCCACCTTCTCTCCTGGACTTCTGGACTTTTGTTCTGTCCTGACCGACACTTTGCTGCTGTTTTCGGACAGTTTCTTTGGACTCTAGCCCTCCTACCATGCCCTTGGCCTTAACCCTTTTCCCCGTGGATGATCCTCAAATGTTTCCTCCCGGTTGTGCCTCCCCTTCTCTCCATACCCTTGCATCCCTCCCACCCTCCCTTTGTGCTGTGACTGCATCCACACTTATGGAACTCTGCTCTCTGACTTATTGTAATAACTCTAATTAATGGTATTTGCTTTAGACCTCGCACCATATACCATTCCTATGTGACTCTTAGAGCTTATCCAGTCATATCCCCTCCCTATGTATATAGAGATAACTCTAATCACTAGTGTATGCAGTAGACCTTTGACCGATTGCAATAATGCTAAGCTTTGGTATTCGCTGAAGTCCTTACACCATATACCACCCCTATGCATCTCCTAGAGTTTAACCAGTCATATCCCTTCCTATGTGTATGTAGTTGACTCTTATCACTAGTGTTTGCAGTGGACCTTTGTACTCTCTACCACCCCTATGTGACCCTTAGAGTGTTTCCAGTCATATCCCTCCTGTGTAGATAGAAGATAACTCTAATGACTAGTATCCTATGTGATTCTTAGATTGTATCCATGTGTATCCCCTCCCTGTGTTTAGAGTTATAGCTGTAACGACTAGTCGCCTGTGTGACTGTTGGAATATAGCCAGGTGTATCCCTTCCCCCGTGTGAAGAGATAACCCTACTCACTAGAACAAAAAGAAACGTGCTCCTGAAATGTGTAGCGTAACTGATTCTATGTAAGGTGCTTTGATAACATGTAACGGAACTGGTGCTATGTAAAGCGCTTTGATAACCTAATCGGTTCAAGTTCCTGAAATGTGTAACGTAACTGAATCTATGTAAACTGCTGTGATAACATGTAACGGAACTGGTGCTATGTAAAGCGCTCTGATAACCTAATCGGTTCAAGTTCGCGCTATAGAAAACTCTAAAAATAAATAAATAAATGTCGAGCACGGAGACTTAATAAATCAGGGCCTTATCTCCGGGAAGCGCATTCCTTAACGGCCTTCTGAACAGGGCCTGGAAGGGGGCTTTAAGTTCTAAATAAGAGGATAAATAAATAAAAGCACGTCATTACGTTTTTTCATCCTCGTCTTCCCAAAGGCTAAATATAATGTAATCCATTCAAAACACATAAAGGGTTTCTCTGCAGTTCTCAAGACCATGCTATATCCCATATAGCAACTGCAATACAACAACACATTTCACAAAAGAAAACATAAACAAGGGAAATATTTCAACATTTAGCAGTTACTACAGCACCTGACTAGAATGATTCACTGCAAAACATTTCGCTCAAGCAATACAGAACATGGGTTCACAGCTATCCAGTACATAAGCCTCAAGGATCGCACTACCAGAAAGGCGCTGATAACCTAACACAGCGACTGGGAAAAATACTTCACGGTAAAGCATATAGCATAAAATAAAGAAAAGCCTCAACGAGCAAACAGGCAGGCGCTTGCAAAATAGCACTAAGTACTAATACGCGCACAAGTGCAGCTTTACCTGCTAAGCCACTACATACTATGAGGTTGCAATGGTAGGGTACTTTGTACATTAATTCTCTTATACCAAAATAACACATATCACCAGGATACACTATCTCAAACACAAATGCGGTTTATCGCACACCCATAAAGAACATCGGCTAAGCTTACCTGTACACAGGTACATAGGGCCATATGCATATCCTTTTAAAAATTACCCCTCAATAGGCAGGGTAATACTACATATGAGTTTATATCTGTACTACACCCAACAAGCAAATATGTAGCGATTACAGGTCAAATATTGGGATATATTCCCTAACATAAGCTCACAATGAAACAAAATACCACAGGATATTTATACATATTTAAATGCATGCCTATGCATATTATTTATATAGGTAGATATATGCTTGTTTCGTTAATCTTTATTTCGGCAATTTTGCCATAAAAGATAAAACATAAAATTTGTAGATAACAAGAATCAAACATCTGTGTTGCATCAATAGCGAGATAGCACGCTAGTACAAGAAAAAGATGCCCCAATACACAACAGTCTATGCTGTAAAAACATACAAATTAATCAAACTAATTAATTATTTAAAAACAGTCTGCCATATTACAATTAAAAATATAAACAATTTAACAATACAGCTGAAAATTTTACATAAAATGACCTGGTGTTTAAAAATTCGTGCACTAACTAATACGTAGTCTGAATCAAAATCGAGTACCCTGGGAATTAAAACGCAGTCTCTTGTGCCATGCAGCTTCAAGGAATTTGGCCATTGCAAAAACAGTTACACTTGAGAGGTCAGTCTTAAGAATTCTAAAGGCCTCAGAGCATTTAGCAAACCCTAGATTTTTACTGAGTGGAATTATCCAAAATCTTCTGGCCGCAATGTAGGCAGGGCAAAAGAAAACTAGATGCAATTAATCTTCAAGGCTACAGTTGCAGCCGGGGCAGTTTCCCAGGGAGTGCTGCTTCCATTTGCTGGTAAATGCTCTTAGCGGAAGAGTGCCATACCGCCATTGCAGATATAATTTCCTGGCCAAATTCGGGAAAATGTCATCAAGAACTGTCTCAAACTTGTATGATTCCTTGACCCTTATAAAGGTGTTAGCTAGAGAGTCTGGGCGTGTACCCTGCGTGTGGGATGCAAGATTGCATGCATGTAAAGTTGCCACCAGATGTTTGCGGGACAGTCCCTGACAAGCCACTTCAGGATCACTCCAAAGGGTCGGAAGACCCAGCCGGGCAAACTCGGTTTTTAGATATTTAAACCATGGGATGTTCTCTATAGTAGGAAGAGCAAGAATTTCCTGCAGTTCCTGCCTATAGTTGGCTAACTCAGGAGTGGACCATAATCTTCTTCAAAAAGTCAAAGGCTTTACACCCAGTACTTCGTCCAAAGGTTTCAGACCCAGATCCAACCTAACGGCAAGAGGGGGGTGCTAGCAGGTAACTTTAAGAGTTGTCTAATAAATTTGTTTTCGACAAGGACTAGCTCTTTTTTGCACACATGACCCCAGAGTTCACTACCATAAAGAATCGCACCTCTGGCCTGGAGTCTGTAGATCTCCAGCGGTGGGCCTATTGGTCTATCAGATGATTTATTAGAGTTAACTTACCTGATTATTCCCCCTGCTATTTGAGCTAGTCTGAGCTGGGACTTAACTTGATGGTCGCCCCATTCCAACTTATCGTTCATGGTCACACCCAGCTACTCAAACGTAAAGACTCTTTCTAACCTATTCAGGCCTATAGAGGGATTGGGGTGTGTTTTTTGGGGGGATTAAAAATCATGTACTTGGTCTTGAGCGCATGTATTTCGAGACCATGCTCTCCACAAAATACCTCAAACCCCTTCGGAATCCGCTGGATCCCCATTGGGGATTTCGACAGCAGCAGGGTGTCAGCCGCAAACATAATTGTGGGCACCCTGCTGCTGCCGAGCCTTGGTGCATCTGTGCTGGGGACCTTATTTAGGTAATCGATTACCCCGTTGACAAAGAGGCAAAACAGGGTCGGTGCTAAGACACATCCCTGCCTTACCCCTCTGTCAACGGGAAATCTTTTTGAGAGGCTGCCCAACCTCCCGCACCTAACCTGTGCAGAGTTCTGCGTGTGTAGATGAACGATAATGTATAAAAGAGCGGGGGGATACCCAGATTGGCGAGTAGCGTCCATAGTTTACTCCGCGGAACCAAATTGAAAGCTGCGCGGAGGTCAACAGAGACGGTATACAACGTACCACCCTCCACCTGCACCGTCTTCCAAAAGAGGAGGGCCAAACGAAAAATTTGGTCCGTAGTTGACACCTTACTCCTAAACCCCGCCTGGAACGTACTTAGGATCGAATGATCCGTCATCCATTCCTGCAGGCGGTCAAGTATCAGCCTCGCAAAGATTTTTTGTGGAACATCGATGAGGCTTATTGGCCTGTAATTGGCTGGGAGCAGAGGAGAGCCCTTCTTGAAGATAGGTACAATCTCTGCTCCCAGCCAAGTATCAGGGACCGCCATTCCCCCAAGAATTGAATTGTATACTTCCAAAAGGTAGGGGGCCCAAACCCTGGGTTGGTGCTTGAATAAATCTCCCGGGATTTTATCTAGCCCGGGGGCTTTACCCGATGGCAAGTTAGATATTACATTGAGAACCTCCCGCATTGAAAATTGCATTGGCTCAGCGCCCTCCATCGTTTTGGATTGCGGGATTGGTCCGCCAGAGAGTGGGAGGTAGTCAATCAATAGCCCATGTTGGGGCTTAGGCGAACCAGAGATGACCTCTTCATAGAGGCAGCGAAAGTGGTCCACCCACACCACAGCTGTTTTATTGGCCTCCACAGCTGGAGTCGGCTCAGGAGACCCAGTTCTCACTATCTGCCAGAATTTACGTGCGTCTCTGGTCTGGAGAGAGGCCAACATGTTTTCCCAGTTGGAATAGTCCCATTCCACCTTTGCATGGTGGATTGCTTGCTTCAGTTCCGACCTCCTAATCTTGATTAGCCCTGTGTCCCTTGGGTGCTTCAATGCAGCGAGGAGGTCAGCCTTTGCCTTCCTGCAAGCTGAATTGAACCAGGAGGCTCTTTGCCCCCTGCGGGGCCCTTTCCGCACAATTGGATTTAGAAGTTCCGCAAGAGTGTCCACCAATTCCGCATGGAGGGTGCCCAACTTGGGAAACAGTTCTACTGGAGAGGGTTGAAGAATGGGGCCCGACACGTTCGAATATGGGGAGGATTCGTGTATAGAGCTCGGAAATGTGGGCAGGGTTGTCCAAGAGCTTAGCCCACCTCACTCTGCGCCTGTCATTGGTTAAGATTAGTTTTGTATCTAAAGATGCCTCTGCCGGCTGGTCACCCGTGGGACCACCGGGCGAGACCAGCGAAAGAATCAGCGCATTGTGATCACTGTCAGTTCTTTGCACTACCCCAAAGTCAGAAACCTTGTTCCAGTCAGATGTCTGAACAAGGATATAGTCCAAATGAGACTCCTGCCCTATCTTATTAAAGGTAGGTTTTGAAGGGGTGTCACCCTTAGTTCGGCCATTGCAAGCCCTCGGAGAATTGCTGAGGGTGAGTGTCAAAATTTGGATTGCTAAGGGTGACCATGGCTTAGCTGAGGGGCCATCTAATTGCGGAATTCCCCACTGGTCATCCTCCTCCAGAAGTGCTCCCTCTAAAACCAGGGTTAGCGGCTCATACTGACAGTTAAAATCTCCCCCCAAAAGAATCCTAGCACCCTGCGGTATTGTGGGCAAAAATAGAGAAAGCTCATCAAAAGTGGGTGAGGGCTTGGTTATTCCCATCGGAGTATACGTTTATCGGCGCGAGTTGAGTATGGTTAGGCCATTCCAACAAGACACACTGAACATCCAATGAATTGGTTTTAAAAACCCTAGTCTTGCATCCCAAATGGGATGCCACCCATATGCAGAGACCCCCCGAAGGCCGTCCTTTCTCCTCCCACTTAGCTGGAATTGCAAAGGTTGCATAGCCAGATCGCCATTTATCCTCCCTTGCCCATGTCTCCTGGAACAGGCAAACATCCCGAGTGTCAATAAAAGACCCCCACTCGGGGGAGTCTAGTTTGCCCTGAAGTCCGGCTAGATTCCAGGAGAGAATGGACAAGCAGGACACATGCTCGCCTGGAAAAGTTGCAGGTGAATCTAGCATAGTAGCCGCTGCAGTGTCCACCAGCTCAGTGGGGGGTTCGGTGAGTTGGAGTTCCACACTGGTACCACCCTCATCGGGGGGGGGGGAAGGGGACTATATGAGATTCCCCATATAGATTCAGTTGCCACATTTAACCCCCGGTGCCAGGATGGCTTAATTGGTGCTGAAACTACTTTGAAACTCTCATTTCCTGTACCTTCAGGGCCAAATGTGTTTAATTGGCCACTCGTGCTTTGTTCAGACTGAAATCTTCAATCACAGTCGTCCATACCTGTAACCACATCAAACCTATTTACTGTCTCCAGGAGTGTAAAGGGTCTCAGATGATCCATTCTCCTATTGGTGTTTCTATTAAACCTAGGAGGTACCATGTTCCACCCAAAGGGGTCAACAGCAGGTGAAGGGTGTGGTACTTGTGACTGATACCTGATATTATAGGGTAGTGAAGGTAAAGTCTGATTAGGAGCCTGGCCACCGATGTAGATGGAGGGGAACACTAAAGATCTGGGGTAGAAGTAGGTCAAGGGACGAGGGACGATGGAATTACTGTCACTACCTAGGGGCAAGTTTAGTATATAGTTGACCGCTCGTGGGTCTCTGAAGTTTACAACAACTAGGTCTCCCTCACTGTCCTTGACCCTGCTACCCAACCAAGAGAGTCGCCGGACATGCACAATCTCACCATTGATGTTGTGTGCGATTGGTCTAAATTGGCTGAGCCAATGCATAATTTTATTTTTCAACTGGTGGAACCCTTCCCTCTTGTTATCTGACAATATAGCGACCCCTGTCGGAACAACAACGTAAGGGACAGCTTCAGGGGGTAATTCTACTTGGGGGGGCCTTTGCGCGTAGGTGCCCTGGTATGTCTAGTGGTACCCCAGTCCTCCCGTGTGTTTCCTGGAAATACCTTTTGAGGTCCCCTTGGGACTTACCTAGCTGGTTTTGAAACTATATTGTTGCCCTTCTTGAGGGGTGGTGCCCTCTGCTGCTTGGGGTTTGTTTGATTAGTAGATTGAACTGGGACTTTGGGTGCATTGGGAGTACACGGTGTGACCAAGGCTGGAGGTGGGACAACCCCACTCACCAGTACCTTAGTTAGTCCCTTGTTGTTGCTCATTGCAAGCTCAATGTCCTCAAGCCTTTTCTCAACCCTCTTCAGTCTCTCTATTATGGTTTGGATGAAAGACCTTATTAGGTGTTCCATATTATCCAGTGAAACGGCAGTAGGTGCATCCTTTAGGAGGGGATCAGCAAGGCTATCAGTTTGAACAGTGGAGATCTCAGCCTGTGCACCTGATGCCAATGGTGAGGGAGGTGCCGAGTTGAACATATTAGCTGGAGCGGCCTTTGGGGCCGGGGCAATTCTGGCGCTATACTTTAAGGGTTTACCAAAGTCGCAATGACTGATCTTGGGCTTTTGCGGGTGCCCCCCCCCCCCTTCCGTCTTCTTTTATTAGGAGGTGGGCCATGGACCTTTGCAAGCAACTGTTTTTTCGGCTTGGTTTGGGCGGGTTTGACCCGGACCAGAGTCCGGGTAGTCGAATCGACATCTATACAAATGGGACTGGGAAGAGGGGTATCACTTATAGGCTGGTCGATAAGGACCAGGGGTGTGGGAGTGCAATCTTGTAAAAAAGTGGGACGCTCTCCAAGGATAGGAGGTCTTCGTTGCTACCAGTACATCCTATATTAGGGGAAAGGGCGTGAAGCGAGGGATCTGTGGAAGCCCTATTCTTCATACATTCGACAGAGCGACAACGCTCTGCCCGGCGCTCTGCCAGTGATTTTTCCCTGTCTAGGTCAGTGAGAGCCCTAGTGAAATAATTATTAAGTGTGCCATTGTTCAAACCCCCCGTCCTCTCTGAGAGTGCTTTGTCGGGACTTTGGGCCATTACAGACAAGTACACCTACATATAGTGACAGTAAGTGCAGTGGAAGAGCGTAGGCCCTGCCCGGCCTCACTCTGCCTCTGAGGGCCTCAGAGGGCCCGCCCTTTGCCCGGGCTTCGCCCCGGGCTCCGTCCCGCGCTCGTCCCGCGAGATGGGCCGGCCTTTTATACACAAGGGAGGAGGGGGTCACGGGAAGAGGCAGCAGGTGCGCGTGATGTTTCCTGCGTGCTGACCTATGGGCCTCGCAGTCCCGGACCCCCGAGTCAGCAGTCAATCAACAAACAGGAGTAACGATGGACCCAAAGACAGGAGAGGCAATGTAGGTACAACTCCCTCAGTAGCGGCAAAAAGAGACTGCGAGCGGCACCCGCGGAGCGGGGGCCGAGAGTCGTCTTTTGAAGTGCAGCAGCTTCAGGCAACCGGCTCGGCAGGGAGGGGTCACGTTACACCGCCAACAGACGGCTTGTTCACGGTAGCTACCGTGAACAAGCCGTCTGTTGGCGGTGAAACGCGTTGGTATATATTTGTATATTGAGAACCATGGATGAATAAAGAATTGGGAAAGAGAGATCCTACGAGTACTTTTTCATTCCTTAAGAGGAGGTGATTGACAATTGAATTCGGCGGGGCTCTGCCGAGGAATTCTGCACTGATGTGAGAATCGCCAGGGGTCGACCAAACCGAGCCAAGTTGTTGGGATATATATGTATATATATATATATATATATATATATATATATGTATATGTATATGTATATATATGTATATGTATATGTATATGTATATATATGTATATGTATATGTATATATGTATATATATATGTATATATATATATTCACTGAAAAAACCATAGGTTTCACACCAGTTATAGTTAGGAATTAGCATTTAAAAAAACCTATTAAATTCACTGACAAAACCATAGATTTCACACCATTTATAGTTAGCTGGAAATTTTACTGACATAAAACCATTGAAATTCCCACGTTATAGTTAGTTGGACTCACTATAACTTGCGCGCCTGTAATGCACTGCTGATGACGTCACATATTACATCACTCATGACATGGTCAGTGACATCACTCATGACATCACTGATGACACCATCCAGTGAATGTGTGTCTTTCTGAAAAATAAATTTGTTTTATATATGTATTTGTAAAGGTCGATGGAAGAATAAATGTTTAAATAAGTGTGTAAATGGATGTTTTTTTAAAAAAAAATTGGTTGGGTAACTGGCTTATTACGTGTATCTTAGTGAATACATATATTAGCGAGTATTGTTTAAATATTTAAATGTTTGTATCAGTGTTTCTCTTTGTGTATAAGTGGCTGCAGGGGTTGGTGACTGACTCACTGTTTGTATGTGTTTTGAAGACAGCATATGTGCAGGACTGTATGAGTGGATGAGTGTGTATATGTGTGTGTTAGTGAGTGAATGACTGTCTCACTAGTGTCTTCATTAGTAACGACATATGTTTTAATCTAGTATATGTGAGTATTGATGTATATAAGTGAGTATAGTATATATAGTGAGAGATTGTAGGAGTTTCTGTTTAAATAAGTATGTGTTTCTATAAGTGATTGTTTAAGAGAGTAAGTATGGGTAAGTTTCCTTAGAAGTAAGGTGGTAGTGTGTGTATAAATGTATATGCAAATAAATGGATGTTCAATAGTTTATTTGCATGTGTGAGTATGTGTGTGAGTAACTTTTGGATGACTGCTGATGTGTAACAGGATGTATAGGTGTATCACTACATATGATGAGTGAGTATATATATGAGTGACTATATAGAACTGTTGGTGAATGAGTGGATGTGTATATAGATGGTGGAATTACTGAATTGGTTGTTGTTACTGGTTTGGGTATCCATTTTTTTCAAAATGTTTGTTTCTATTTTTGAAAATGTGTTTCAAGCGTTACATTACACTGAAATTAGGTCTGTCACTCTGTCACAAGGATGGTGTCATCAGTGATGTCATGAGTGATGTCACTGACCATGTCATGAGTGATGTAATATGTGACGTCATCAGCAGTGCATTACAGGCGCGCAAGTTATAGTGAGTCCAACTAACTATAACGTGGGAATTTCAATGGTTTTATGTCAGTAAAATTTCCAGCTAACTATAAATGGTGTGAAATCTATGGTTTTGTCAGTGAATTTAATAGGTTTTTTAAATGCTAATTCCTAACTATAACTGGTGTGAAACCTATGGTTTTTTCAGTGAATTTCAAAGGTTTTTTAAATGCTAATTCCTAACTATAACTGGTGTGAAACCTATGGTTTTTTCAGTGAATTTCAAAGGTTTTTTTAATGCTAATTCCTAACTATATAACACCTGAAAGCCCACCAGGAATCTCCAGTATGCGCCAGGGGACTGCATTGCAGAGAGGTGTAATGAAGCCACAACCCTTTTTACACCTCTCTGCAACGCAGCCCCCGTGCATGTTTGAAGAGGGGGAACTAATTCCCCTTGCATACTGGGGGCCCCTGGGGGCCAATTAGCCCACCTGGAACCTCCAGTATGCGCCAGGGGCTGCATTGCAGAGGTGTAATGAGACTATGCCCCTTGTTACACCTCTCTGCAACGCAGCCCACTGCCGCGTTTGCAGAGGGGGAACTAATTCCCCTTGCATACTGGGGGTCCCTGGGGTCAACTGGTCCACCAGGAGCCTCCAGTATGCGCGAGGGAGCTGCATTGCAGAGAAGTGTAATGAGGCCACACCCTTGTTACACCTCTCTGCAATGCACGCCACTGGCGCGTTTGTAGAGGGGGGACTAATTCCCCTTGCATACTGGGGGTCCCTGGATCATATCTGCCCAAACACCGATATTCCGAACGATTGTAAATTACTTTTCTTGAGAAACATTTGGATTTGGATTATCATGTCCTATACTTTGGAATTTTTGAAAGACTGACTTTGAGGATGCTATAAATTACTCAAGTCTGCCCGAATTGTGTGGGTAAAATTGATACCTAGTCACTTTGAATAAGAATATACTTATGTCTCGTCTAACATTTGGAAGAAATATCTAGTTATATGACAACTGGATACCGACATAACTTGAAGGAAATAAGAACGCCCTGAAGAAGTTCTGTTGTACAGAACGAAACCTTTCGGCTGGCTGTGGTATATAAACTTAAGGAAAATAAAAGCATTTGAATATACACCAAGATTCAGCGCTTCAATAAGGACTCTAAGTGATATGATTTGATTGGACTCATTGTGAAAGTGGTGCTGTGCCAAACTTTGGAATATTCTCCACTACTCTCTACTACTTACTCTCTCCTACTCCACTACTCTCAAATACTCACTGTCTACTACTCATTCTCTACTACTCTACTACTCTCTACTACTCTCTCTCTACTACTCACTCCCTACTACTCGCTACTCACTACTCCCTACTACTCGCTACTCACTACTCCCTACTACTCACTATCTACTACTCTCTACTACTCACTCTCTACTACTCTCTCTCTACTACTCACTCTTTACTACTCACTACTACTCTCTACTACTCACTCTCTACTTCTCACTCTCTACTAGTCTCTACTACTCACTCTACTACTCACTCTCTACTACTCACTACTATTCTCTCTGCTACTCATTCTCTACTACTCTCTACTACTCACTCTCTACTACTCACTCTCTACTACTCACTCTTTACTACACTCTACTACTCACTTTCTACTGCCCTCTACTACTCACTCTACTACTTACTCTCTACTACTGTCTACTACTCACTCTCTACTACTCACTCTCTACTACTCTCTACTACTCACTCTACTATTCACTCTACTACTCTCTACTACTCACTCTCTGCTACTCTCTCTACTGCTCTCTACTACTCTCTACTACTCACTCTCTACTCTCTATTACTCACTCTCTACTCTCTACCTCTCTACCTCTCTCTTCTTCTCTCTCTACTAATCTCTACCTCTCTACCGCTACCTCTCTACCTCTCTACCTCTACACCTCTACCTCTCTACCTCTCTCTACACGCACACATATACACATATATGCATATATATATGCATATGCATTTATATATATATGTATGTGTATGTATAAAAAAAAACAACAAAACATTTTTTTTTTAAACAGCTACTTTTAAAACTGTCATTCTTTTTCCCCATGGTACTTTCCTCGGTACGCTTACCGGTGCGCGTACCGGGCGCTCACCCCGCGAAAATCAAATTTTTTTTTTATTTTTTATTTGCTCCGCGGGGCCCTTTTATGGCCCCCACATCAAACCTAGGGGGTCAAGGGGGGTCTACTCTGCCCCCTTATGGTCATTTCCCTCTTTGTTTTGGCCACCTCTCGTGTCTCGATCCTACCGAGACACAAGATGGCGGCCGCTCCGGACTGTTTAGAATGTTTACAGACACCCCAGAGCCAATCAGCTTTCTGCGCGCAAGTCGCGGTAAGCGCCCGGTGCGCGTACCGGAGCGCGGCTATAGATATATATATTTTTTTGAACCTTAATTACTCAAAATCCACTGGAGCACATATCTTGAGACATAGCAAAGGCACATCGGGCTACCAGTCCCTACAATTTTGCCAAGTTTGGTGGAAATCCATTCAGCCGTTCGGGCTAAAAGTGAAATCGACCGCCCTATGGAAATTAACATGGGGAAAACGCGTTTTGGGACCCCCCTTTTATCTCGGCCCCCGCTTGACGAATCCCCCCCAAACTTTCAGGGAAGGACCGGAACGCCGCGAGGCCATTTTGAGGAAATTTTCAGGCAGATTCGTCAACCGGCGCCAAAGTTATTCCAAATAGAATTTTCAGATTTAACATTGAAAAAAATCCTAACTATAACTACCTACTGGCGACCGCCAGTAGGTAATATATATATATATGTATATGTATATATGTATGTATATGTATATATATATTGTATGTATGTATATATATATATTGTATGTATGTATATGTATATATATATTGTATGTATGTATATGTATATATATATTGTATGTATGTATATGTATATATATATTGTATGTATGTATATGTATATATATATTGTATGTATGTATATGTATATATATATTGTATGTATGTATATGTATATATATATTGTATGTATGTATATGTATATATATATTGTATGTATGTATATGTATATATATATTGTATGTATGTATATGTATATATATATTGTATGTATGTATATGTATATATATATTGTATGTATGTATATGTATATATATATTGTATGTATGTATATGTATATATATATTGTATGTATGTATATGTATATATATATTGTATGTATGTATATGTATATATATATTGTATGTATGTATATGTATATATATATTGTATGTATGTATATGTATATATATATTGTATGTATGTGTATGTATATATATATTGTATGTATGTGTATGTATGTGTATATATGTATGTGTTCGAGGCATGTGGGCTGCTGAATTCATATCTGTGCATAGATCGCCACCTAGTGTTGGGTCCGGATGATTGCACATTGTTGTCCTGGAAGAGTCTTCGAAGTATCACGAGATAGGTGGCTCCTCCCCTGGACTACAGTGCGCATGGGCATCGCCTCCATCCCCAGATTGTTTTTTTCCGCCATTGGGTTCGGATGTGTTTCGGTTCCCTCTGTCGGAACCGATAGTTGTTCTATTTCTACTCGAGACCAAAAGGTCTTTAGGCTGGGCGTCGGTATAGTTGCGTGCGGGTTTTCTTTCTGACTCTCAGCTCCGATTTCTTGCTGCCCTTCCACGTGCCTTCGGCGCGGACGGGCCTACATTACACCTCTAGCCATGGAGCGGACTCCATTTAAAAAGTGTCCGCTGTGCCACTCCAAATATTCGCACCTCGACGTGCACCCTGTGTGCAATACCTGCTTGTCGCCGGATCACCGCGAGGACACCTGCATGGCGTGTTCGAAATTCCGGAGCAAGAAGACGTTGAAAATTCGCCGGGCCAATCGACTCCAGGCTCAACTATCGGCTGCGGCGCCCCCTCCAGAAGACATTTTCCAGGAATCTGTCGAGGTAGGAGACGACGCGCAAGACTCGGACTCCGGTCCCGTGTACGATGAGGAGACCTACGACGCGGGTGAGGAGGACTTTGACGAAGTCTCCGACGAGGTAGGGGACGACGATCAGGCTTGTGCCACGATGGGGGATAGCTCAGAGGAGGAGCATCCCCAACCAGACTCAGGGGTTATACCCCTTCAAACGGCCCAGGTCGAGGGATCGCCTTCGGGCCTTACCCAAGATCTCACTATAAGTCCTACGTCCCCGCCTCCGGGCCCGGTCACGGACATTTCGGAACCATCACTTCAGTTGATAAAACCGAAAGTGAAGCCAACTGGTCACGCGCCATCGGATCCAAAACCGAAACCGAAAGTGGCGCAGGTGATGAAGGTTCTGGAGGCGTCCAATACAAAGGCATCCAAAATGGCCGACCAGAAGCGTCGCGCCAAAATGGCCGACCCGAAACCATCCGGGTCGGCGCCGAAGGCGAAGATCTCAGATGCGGCTGCATCGGCGCCGAAAGGGGTCGTGGACCCGAAGACGGCTCCGAAGAAACGTCAGGGCGACGACGCCGATGGGCATGGGCCGCCGGCACCGAAGAAAGTGCCCTCTGTCGTTGTGGATCTCGAGGATGAGGACTCGCTCGAGCCAGTCCAGCCCTCTCCAGCCTTCACAAAGAAGGTGGCGGAATCCTTGCAGCGGATTCGAAAAGCCGGGGTGGTTCCCGCTCAGGACACTGTGGCGCCTCAGACTACCGCGGGCCACAAGCCTATCCGTTTCACTCTCCCGCCCAAGTCGGCGCCGAAGGCCTTCGCGCCGAAGCCGGGCGGACCCGCTAAGGAACCATTGACACCCAAAGCTGCCTCAGCGGTGCCAAAGCCTCGACTCCAGTCACTTGCGGTCGAGGAACGTCGTGCGGTGTTCATCGACGCCAACACCGGAAAACTGTCGCTCCTCAAGAGGAAGATCACGACGGAGCCGGCGTTGGAACCCTTTAAGATCCCTCTTAAAAACAAAAAGGACTCTGCGGGATCTTCGGCTATGGTGGAACCTGTGTCCCCCCAGGCCCTGGGGCACTCGCCGGCGCATTCAGTCGCAGTCGATGCCGACGAGGAGGATGCCGAGTACACCTATCCGGCGTACTCGGATCCGGAGGAGGAGCCTGTGCCCTGGACCACCGGGGCCGACAACGAGGACCCGCAGTCGGGTCAGGACACTCAGCTTTTCGCCGCCAAGACGTCCCCTACAGAAGACTCGGCGGCCTTCAATGCACTGATAGAGAGAGCTGCGGCCAACCACGGCGTCGAACTGCATTCCGACCCCGTGGATGTGGACTTCTTGTTCGACACCTTCTCGGTGGCTGAAAAGTCGGTCAAAACGCTGCCGATGCTTAAGGGGGTGCTCAAGCATGCCGCAGAGGTCTTCAGGGAACCCACACGGGCGCGTGTGGTCAACCCTCGGATCGACAGGAAATATCGGGCAGCACCCACAGATCCAACGTATATCAAGGGACACTTGCCATTGGACTCCTTGGTCGTTTCCAACGCTCGGAAGAGGGCAAACTCTCAAACAACTGGTGACGCTCCTCCCCCAGATAAAGAGTCGAAAATCTTCGAGGCCTCAGGCAAAAGGATCGCTGCACAGGCAGCTAACATCTGGAAGATTTCTAACACCCAAGCCCTGCTCGCACGTTATGATAGGGCACATTATGACACACTTGAGGCCATCCTACAACACCTACCTGACCAATACAAGGAGGCAGGGGAGATGCTTATTCAGGAGGGTAAACTCATTACTAACGCATCCATCAAATGTGCACTGGATGTGGCAGACACGGCCTCCAGGGCTATCAATACAAGCGTGTTGCTTAGACGCCATGCCTGGCTTAGGATTTCGGGGTTCAAACCCGACATCCAGACTACTATACTAAACCAAACAGTCAATCCTGACCATCTGTTTGGCCCTGAAGTGGATGCCTCCCTGGAAAAAATGAAAAAAGACCAGGAAACTGCCAAGTCAATGGGGGCTTTACAAAGTCAGCAGTTTCGGGGTGGCTCCTTTCGCCGCTCAAATTCAAAAGGCACCTCAAGAGGACAGGCATCCCAATCCACACAATATTACAAGGGTAACACCCAAGCCTCGTTTAACAACAAGGGCAGAGGTGGTTACAGAGGCAATAATGTCAAGGGCAGGGGACGTGGAAACAATGGCTCCAGGTCCACCACCACCAACAAGCAGTGACGTCTTGTCACTGCCCCCCGACCACACAACACCAGTCGGGGGGAGACTCCAGCAGTTCCTGCCGGCGTGGGAGTCCATCACCACAGACAGGTGGGTGAGGTCTCTTATCCAGTACGGGTACTGTCTAGAGCTTACGTCCATTCCACCGGACATACCGCCAAGAAACCGTCCTATGTCCAGCGAGCACTTGACCTTGTTGCAGCAAGAAGCTCTACTCATGCTGCAAAAAGGGGCGATAGAGCTCGTTCCATTGCAAGAACAGGGAACAGGGGTTTACTCCCTCTATTTTCTCATCCCCAAAAAGGACGGGTCCCTCAGACCGATCCTGGACCTCAGGCCCCTGAACTGGTACATCCTCTCGGAGCACTTCCATATGCTCACGTTGCAGCAGGTGCTTCCCCTGCTTCAACAGGGGGACTTCCTGGCTACACTGGATCTGAAGGATGCATATTTTCATATCCCCCTGCATCCTTCACACAGGAAGTATCTCAGATTCACAATCTTAAACCAGCATTACCAGTTCAAGGTTCTGCCGTTCGGGGTCACCACAGCACCAAGGGTATTTACAAAATGCCTGGCGACCGTGGCGGCGCATCTCCGTCGCCAGCACGTCCACGTCTTTCCCTACCTGGACGACTGGCTCATTCAAGCAAGGACAGAACAGCAGTGCGTCGACCACGTGTCACGCACCATTCATCTCCTGCACGATCTGGGATTCTCTCTGAACTACCCAAAGTCCCATCTCCAGCCCGCCCACGTGCGACAGTATCTGGGCGCGACAATCGACACTCTGGCAGCCACTGCGCAGCCAAATTCAGTGAGAATCGCCAGTATCCAGGCGCTGATCCAACGATTCAGACCCCAACACTCGCTTCCAGCGAGGGTGTTCATGCAGTTGATAGGCATGATGGCCTCCTGCATCTCCATTGTCCCGCACGCGAGACTACATATGCGTCCGCTTCAGGAGTGCCTGGCACGTCAGTGGACTCAGGCTCATGGGCAACTGACAGACCTAGTGTTGGTGAGCGGTCGGGCGTACAACTCTCTGCATTGGTGGAATCCACTAAACCTTTGCAAGGGCCGACCATTCCAAGAGCCTGTCCCACAGATTATCCTGACAACGGACGCCTCTCTCCAGGGATGGGGAGCGCATGTACTCCATTACACTGTGCAAGGACTATGGACGCTACAGCAACGGAAGATGCACATCAATGTGTTGGAACTGATGGCAATCTTCATGGCCCTAAAGGCGTTCAAAGTACATCTGTGCAACAAAGTCGTGTTGATCCGGACGGACAACATGACAGCCATGTACTACATTCTGAAACAGGGAGGCACACACTCTCCACAGCTGTCTCATCTGGCTCAGAGCATGTGGAAGTGGGCCATTCAGAGGAACATCTTCCTCATGGCAGAGCATCTCCCGGGCAAAGACAATCAAATGGCGGACCTGCTCAGCAGGCACAGCCATCAGATGCACGAGTGGGAGATACATCCATCAGTACTCCAACCGTACTTCCAAAGGTGGGGTCATCCAGAGATAGACCTATTCGCCACAAAGGAGAACGCAAAATGCCAAAGCTTCGCCGCCAGGTTCCCACACCCGCAATCACAGGGCAATGCGATGTGGATGAACTGGTCAGGCAGATTTGCGTACGCTTTTCCCCCAGCACCTCTGATACCGCTGGTGGCACGCAAGCTCAGGCAGCACTCGATGACTCTCATCCTGGTTGCTCCAACGTGGGCTCGCCAACCATGGTACACCACGTTTCTCGAACTCTCCGTGGTACCGCATCAAAGGCTTCATCTCACTCCCAGCCTTCTGACGCAGAGCCATGGCGACATTCAGCACCCAGATCCGCAACAGCTCAACCTGGCGATCTGGCTCCTGAAGTCCTAGAGTTTGGCTACCTCAATCTTCCTCCCGATTGCATGGACATCATTCGGGAGGCAAGGAAGCCCACTACTAGAGCTTGTTATGCGGCTAAATGGAAGAGATTTGTCATCTACTGTGCTAACCACGATATTGACCCGCTAGATGCTTCCATTCAAAACATCATCTGTTACCTTTTTCACCTGTATCGATGCAATCTAGCGTACTCTTCCATCCGCATTCACCTGTCTGCTATGGCAGCATACCTCCAGAATAGGCAGCACCTGTCACTCTTTAAGGTCCCTGCTATCAAGGCCTTTCTGGAAGGACTCAAAAGGGTCATTCCACCAAGGACCCCACCAGCTCCAGAATGGAACCTCAATGTGGTTCTTACGAGGCTGATGGGTCCTCCCTTTGAGCCACTGCACTCTTGTGAGCTTCAGTTTCTGACTTGGAAGGTTGCGTTCTTAGTAGCAATTACATCGCTACGGAGGGTTAGCGAGCTGCAGGCGCTCACCATCCAAGAACCTTTCTTCCAAGTACATGCTAACAGGGTGGTGCTCCGCACTAACCCTAAATTCCTACCCAAAGTGGTATCACAATTCCACATGAATCAAACGATTGAATTGCCGGTGTTTTTCCAAAACCCAGAGACGCTGGCGGAGCGCATGCTCCATACCCTTGATGTGAAACGGGCTTTAATGTACTATGTAGACAGGACGAAAGATTTCCGCAAAACCAAACAACTTTTTGTTGCTTTTGCCACACACCACAAGGGAAACGCTATCTCCAAAGCGGGGATTGCTAGATGGATAGTAAAGTGCATTCAGATCTGTTACGCTAAAGCTAAGCGCACTCTCACTATCCCACCGAGGGCCCACTCCACCAGGAAGTTGGGGGCCTCTATGGCTTTCCTAGGTAACATTCCCTTAGAAGATATCTGTAGAGCAGCCACATGGTCTACCACACATACTTTCACTAAACACTACTGTGTAGACGTGCATTCCAAACAGCAAGCAGCTGTTGGTCAGGCTGTTCTAAAAACGCTTTTTCAAACTGCTGCAGCTGGCACGGGCGACCGCCGATAATGGAGGGACTGCTATGTATTCTATGCACAGATATGAATTCAGCAGCCCACATGCCTCGAACTGCAAATGCTACTTACCAGTATGCATCTGTTCTTGGCATGTAGGGCTGCTGACATTCATATCGCCCACCCTCCTCCCCGGCGCCCGTAGCAGCTGCAGTGTTCATTCATATATACACATATGCTCATAGCATGGCCATCACTCACATTCTTCACTCCATCTCTGCCAATGGCTAAAAACAATCTGGGGATGGAGGCGATGCCCATGCGCACTGTAGTCCAGGGGAGGAGCCACCTATCTCGTGATACTTCGAAGACTCTTCCAGGACAACAATGTGCAATCATCCGGACCCAACACTAGGTGGCGATCTATGCACAGATATGAATGTCAGCAGCCCTACATGCCAAGAACAGATGCATACTGGTAAGTAGCATTTGCAATGTGTATATGTATGTATGTGTATGTATGTGTATGCATGTGTATATATATGTATGTGTATATATGTATGTGTATATGTGTGTGTATATATGTGTATGTATATATGTGTATATATGTGTATGTATATATGTATGTATGTGTATGTGTGTGTATACATATGTGTATGTATATTCCACACGAAAAAGAGCCCACAAGTGGAACACCTCACGCAGCGTGTATTTGTTCATAATCTGCCAGGCAGTACAGCGTATGCAAACTTATGGATGTCGCTCGTTTTCAGCCGTTATATCCCAACATGTGATCACGGGTCTGGCATTTCAGGGAGAAGCAGCAGGCAGGTTGCTTATTAAGGTATGATAGTCCCGCCCATTGTTGGTGCATTGCCCTCTGGTGTCTGTAGTCAGAAGTCTTTAGTAGAGGCCGCCGCTCATTCTTCTCACTGGAGAATGAGCGGCGGCCTCTACTAAAGCTCTTCTGACTACCCAGCCCCACTGACGCTCGTGTGACGCGGCCGGGGGTTCGGATGACACCGCGCACGTGGCTCCGCAGGCGTCGCGGCCTGCTCCATTCTCGCCGGTCCCTGGGCAGAACGCGACACCGGAGGAGATCGACTCCTTCCTCATGGCCATGAGGTCGCTCTCTCCTCCATCGGGTTCCGCGGTGCCTTCGGGCCAAGTGGCCCAGACTGGGAGTCCAAGCGGGCCAGGTGCTTCTGCACCGGCGCCGTCGGGTGCTACGGCCCCGGGCCGTTGGCGACTTCGGTCCCGCTGGATCCTGGTCGCCGCTGGTCGGCCTTACGACCCCGCCGGCCCCTAGGGTGTCATCCTCGGCGTCGTCCCCGCACGACTCCGTCCCTGGTCTACCCCTCAGTCCGGATCCGCCGTCGGAGCGCCTTCGATCGACGCCGCATTCAGCGCCGGCCGAAGCGGAGTACTTCGAGGATCTGGGTCCATCCTTTACACCTGATTTTCAGGACATGGACGACGAGGGTGACTGGGGGGGGGGGGGTCTGATCATTTCAGGACTGAACACAGGAACTAGGGGACGCCTTAGGCCTGGATACCACCCCAGACACTGTTTTTGTCTCCCCTCCTACCGTGGCTACGGAGGAGGGGGCTGCTTATAGTGTGGTGCTGATGAGGGCAGCCAAGGCCTTGGCTCTTGAGCTCCCCGTCGCAACGGTGAGTTCTAACATCCTCACAGAGGTCCTTAAACCGCAGGCAAGCTCCCCAGAGCCTCTACTGCTGTTTAATGAGGCTCTCAAGGGCGTTCTGTAGGGCACTTGGTCCAGGCCCACTACAAGTCCCCCTGTAGATAGGAACGTCGCTAGGCGCCACCGCCCAGCCCCGGGCGACCCTAGTTTCTTGTCCACCCTACCCACTCCCGAGAGCCTGGTTATCCAGGCCTCTACTTCCTAATCCGCATTCCCGACGGCACCACCAGATCGGGAACCCAAGAGGTATGAACAGTTTGGAAAGAAGATGTTCTCCTCCCTTAGTTTGGGGTTGCGGTCGGTCAACACCTCGTGCCTCTTGGGTCGTTACACCCCCTCTTTGTGGGATATAGTTGCGGCCGTGCTGCCCGAGTGCCCGGAGGGAGCACGGGCGAAACTCGCTCAAGCCCTCTCAGAGGGAAGAGACGCAGCGCTGTACTCTATACGATGTGGACTGGATAACACGGTCTTGCTAGGAAGAGCGATCTCCCAGTCTGTGGTGGTTTGCCGCCACACCTGGCTGAGGTCCACCAACTTTTCGGCTGATGTCCAAAACACCCTTATGGACATGCCGTTCGATGGCAGTCACCTCTTTGGTGGCAAGGCAGATCATGCGCTGGAACGCTTTAAGAACTCCAGGGCTATGGCCAAGTCCTTGGGCCTGTCGGCCCCACGTCCGCCCAGCACTCTCTTCGTGGCCACGTAAGGGGTGCTCCCACACTTCTTGCCAGCCACGGGCCGCAGACTAACATTCAGCGCGGTGGCGGACGTGGTTACCGTCGCGGCGGTTACCGGGGACAACGGCGCAGCCAGTCCACATCCACCCCCACAGCATCCGCCTCAAAACCTTCCTAGTCCGAGCTTTCAGGCCCATTTGACGCCAGTGCGGGGCAGGGTTCGCCATCACCTCCTCCACTGGCGCACCATCACATCGGACAGGTGGGTGCTGCAAATCGTCCGAAGGGGCTACTCCCTCCCCTTCGAGGCGACCCCTCCAGCCATGCCACCGCAGTACCACCGCGTGTCGGGGGATCACTTGCAACTTCTGCAAGAGGAAGTTAAGGCCCTCTTGGCCAAGGGGGCCATCAAGCGTGTTCCTGGGCCAGAAGTAGGACATGGTTGTTACTCCCACTACTTTCTGGTTCCCAAGAAGGGCAAAGGGGGCCCACGTCCTATCTTGGACCTAACAAATGTCAACGGCTTCCTCCGGAAGGAGAAGTTCAAGATGCTGACTTTGGCTCAGGTCTTAGCTGCCCTGGACCCGGGAGACTAGATGGTAGCGTTGGACTTGCAGGACACATATTTTCACATCCCTGTCCTGCCGGCCCACCGGCGCTACCTGCGGTTCACGGTAGGCCTTGAGCACTTTCAGTTTACCGTGCTCCCCTTCGGCCTTACCAGCGCCCCATGGGTGTTCACGAAAGTGATGGCGGTGGTCTCAGCTCATCTGCGGAGGTTAGGGGTTTCAGTCTTCCCCTACCTCGACGACTGGTTGTTGAAGGCGGGCTCACCCCAGACAGTCTTCAGCCACCTCCAGACTACGGCCGACCTCTTTGCACATGCTGGGGTTCTCCATCAATGTGCCGAAGTCACACCTGTGTCCCTCAGAAGCTCCTCTTCATCGGAGCGGTTCTAGACTCTGCGCAGTTTCGGGTTTATCCTCCCGAACAGCGGGTTCGGGATATTCAGGCTCAGATTCTGATCTTTCAGCCGCTATCCAGAGTCTCGGTCAGGTTGACGCTGTGGTTTCTGGGGCTGATGGCCTCCTGCATCCTTCTGGTGCATCACGCCCAGTGGCGGATGCGGGCTCTGCAGTGGGACCTGAAGTTTCAGTGGGCCCAGCATCAGGGCAACTTGTCCGACCATGTCTTGATCTCGGAGGGCACTGCAAGACAGTTGCAGTGGTGGCTCACGGACCGCGATTGGGTCAGCGGCAGATCCCGCTCCCTACCCCAACCGGAGCATGTAGTTGTGACGGACGCGTCCCTCCAGGGCTGGGGGGGAGGCCACATGGGAGAGGCGGAGATCAGAGGCCTCCGGTCTCTGCCGGAGTCCCGGCTCCACATCAACCTTCTGGAGCTGCGGGCGATCCGGCTTGCACTGAAGGCATTCCTCTCCTCTGTCTGGGGGAGTGTTGTGCAGGTGTTCACGGACAACAACACCACCACCATGTGGTACTGCAACAAACAGGGCGGGGTGGGGTCATGGACCCTATGCCAGGAGGCTCTGCGCCTCTGGCAGTGGCTGGAACATTAGGGCGTGACCCTGGTGGTTCAACACCTGGCAGGTTCCCTGAACGCCAGGGCGGACAAACTCAGCTGTCGGTGCATGATGGATCACGAATGGCGTCTGAACTCTGACGTGTCGCAAGGCCTCTTTCAGCAGTGAGGAGAGCCTTGGTTAGATCTATTTGCCACAGAAGAGAACGCGCAATGTCATCAGTTCTGCACGTTGGAATTTCCAAGGCGGCACTCGCTCGGAGACGCTTTTCGTCGCGAGTGGAGTTGCGGTCTGTTGTACGCCTTTCCGCCTATACCACTTCTGCCCAGAGTGCTGAAGAAGATCAGACGCGGCCGGGCCCAAGTCATCCATGTGGCTCCGGACTGGGCACGAAGACACTGGTATCCCGAGCTACTCAGCATGTCTGTCGATCCCCCGATTCGTCTGCCTCTTCAGGAGGACCTTCTGTCGCAGCAGCAGGGGACGGTCCTCCACCGAAACTGTCCAGTCTCCACCTACATGTGTGGAGATTGAGCGGCGACAGTTGAGGCCATTTGACTTGCCTCCTGAAGTCTGTGATGTGATTCTGGCAGCCAGGCGTCCCTCCACAAAATTGGTATACACCTGCAGGTGGAACAAATTTGTGGCATGGTGCATAGCAAAGGCTGTGGATCCCCTTTCTGCCCCTCTTTCAGAGGTTCTCCTCTTTCTCTTTCCCAGCAGGGCTCTGCTCTGGGCACTCTGAAGGGCTACCTCACTGCCATTTCCGCCTTCTTAAGGCTCCCTGATCAGCCTTCTTTGTTCAAGTCCCCAGTTGTAAATAGGTTTTTGAAGGGCATCACTCTTATGTTCCCTCCTGTTCCTTTCGTGATGCCTCAGTGGGACTTGAATATTGCTCTGACTTATCTGATGTGCGCTCCCTTCGAGCCTCTTCATAACTGTCCTCTTCGTCTCTTTACTCTTAAGGCTGCATTCCTGGTTGCCATCACCTCTGCCAGGAGAGTGAGTGAGTGAGTTCCAGGCTCTTTTTTTCTCAACCTTCTTTAGTTTGTCCATCCAGACAAAGTTGTGTTGCGGACGCGACCCTCTTTCCTGCTCAAGGCAGTCACAGCCTTCCACATCGGGCAGTCCATCACTTTGCCCACCATCTTTCCGCCTCCGCATCCCTCGAAAGAGGAAGAGAGGCTCCACCGTCTCGATCCAAAACGTGCGCTCTCATTCTATTTGGACGGCACACACCAGTTCCGAGTGAATGACCAACTCTTTGTTGGTGACGTGGGCGCTAAGAAGGGACAGGCGGTGCACAAACGGACCATTTCTCGATGGGTCGTCTTATGCATCAAGGCTTATTACTCTTTGGCTCGAAAGGAGCCTCCTGTGGGGCTACGTGCCCATTCCACTCGGGCCACGGTGGCTACTACTGCCCTGGGTCGGGGAGTCCCCTTGCAGGACATCTGTCAGGCAGCTATGTGGGCCTTGCTGCACACGTTCGCAGGACACTACTGCCTGGACAGCCAAGTCCGGAGAGATGGCTTTTTCGGACGTTCGTTCTCCAGGACTTCCTGTGATCATATGTTCGCAGACCCACCACCGGGGTTGGTATTGCTGGGGGATCTATTCTAAGGTAAGGCATCTAATGCTAACCTGTTTCTTTCAGATGCACAAGTTACTTACCTTCGGTAACGATATATCTGTAAGAAACAGTAGTTAGTATTAGATTCCTTACCGCTCCACCCATCCTCCCCGTTCTGCGAACCGATATCTAGGGTTAAGGTCATCCCCTTTCAGGGCCCTAGTGTTCATGGGACCAGTGTTGGTTTTTATCATGGCTCTGCGTTTCTGGTGCAGAAAAGCTGTGTATAAGAACGGACGTCAGTGCGCGAGGGCGGTGTCTAAGTACTCCGATGTCATCCCGGCACCAACGGCGCTGACGACTGACGCGGAGCCGCAGACGAAGCCTACCGACGCGCAGGGGTGCTGCTACGCAAAATTTTCCGGATCCAGTCTGACGCCTAGGGATATTCGAAGGTAAGGAATCTAATACTAACTACTGTTTCTTACAGATATATCATTACCGAAGGTAAGTAACTTGTGCGTCGGGGTAAGAACAGTACGACGGCGAACTTTGTGTAATGAAGCAACCCACTGTTTTTTTTAATCGAGGGAGGAGAATGAGCGGCGGCCTCTACTAAAGACTTATGACTACAGATACCAGAGGGCAATGCACCAACAATGGGCGGGACTATCATACCTTAATAAGCAACCTGCCTGCTGCTTCTCCCTGAAATGCCAGACCCGTGATCAAGGGCGAGTGAGTGCCAGAAACCTGTTGGGATATAACGCCTGAAAACGAGCAACATCCATGAGTTTGCATACGCTGTACTGCCTGGCAGATTATGAACAAATGCACGCTGTGTGAGGTGTTCCAATTGTGGGCTCTTTTTTGTGTGGATTATTGTGGCGGGGTTGAAGTGAGGGAACAGAGACTGGATCTTGCTAGGTAAGGTTTTATTTTGGTAAATGTCCTTTTGCTCCTAGATGTAAGTCTCTCATGGGAAAAGGCTGCGGGATCCGTGGTGAAATGTTTTCTCCCTTCGGGACGTCTTCCTCAGATTGGCTCTGGTACTGAAGTTCCTCTTCAGCCTCGTCCCGGTAGGGCATGTGAAAACAAAAAGAATTCAAGGATTCAGGACACTGTCCTCTTGGTAATATTACCTGAGGTTGGGAGCCCAGAAGTGATGGGAGGACTGATGGTCAGGTGATATATACACTTCTATTTACATGGGTGGTGCAGGGAAACAGTAGTGAGGAGAGAGTGTTTAGGGGAAGGGGAAGAGGTACGCCGGGAAGGGTATGTACACGGTGGTCACAGGCACAGTCTGGTCTAAACTAGCGAGACTAGTTTCCCCGCCCAGCCTGTAACCCGTTGACGCACCTGCTGAAGCCACACTCCTGCAGCAGGGTGGCCCGGCGACTCGTGGTGACGTTGGCCTCCTGGCGCTCCAACACTGGCCTCGGTAGCTCGTCTCTCGGGTCGTCGGTCCTTCTCCCGGTTCCTTCGATGCTCCACACGATCTCCAAATCCGGTGTACTTCTGCTGCTTCTCTGATTCCGCTCGACATGCCAACAACCTCTGGGGTGATGTCACACACCACAGCTTCTTCTTCCTCCCTTATGGCCAACACCTAAATTGGTGGAGAGTGTATTCTGGGTTAACATCAGAATCCACTCTCCACCAATTTAGGTGTTGCGGTCTCCGTCCGTCCACCCCGTTACAATCCTACCCCCCCCCCCCCCCCCCCCCCCCCTGGTTTCTCCCGATCGGGGAGAGAAATGGAATGCGACAGGTAGTCTGCATTACTGTTCTTCCTCCCTCTTTTGTGTTGTATTTCAAAAGAAAACGGCTGCAAAAACAGGAACCATCTTGGGACACAGGGTTTTTGGGATTTGTTCCTATACATCAACTGTAGTGGAGCATGGTCGGTGAAGAGAACAAAGTGTTGCCCCTCTAGGTAATATTTCAGTTTCTCTATCGCCCATCGAAGAGCAAGACATTCTCTCTCCACTGTGGCATATTTAGCCTCTCTAGGATGAAGTTTCCTGCTAATGAACAGGACGGGGTGTTCTAGGTTGTCATCCCCTATTTGTGATAGAACAGCTCCTAGGCCGTTGTTGGATGCATCAGTGGCCAAAAAGAATGGCTTTTGAAAATTGGGGGCAATTAGTACGGGACTGGTCGTTATAGCGGTTTTAAGGTTTTGAAACACTTGGAGTGCTGGTTTTGTGCCTTTTCTTAATAGGTCTGTGAGGGGGCTGGCTAGTTCAGCGAAGTTGTTTAGAAGTCTCCTATAATATCCTATAAGACCTAAAAATGCCCTCAGGTCCTTTTTAGAATTAGGGAAGGGAGTATGCAGGATAGCCTTAATCTTTTCACTTTGGGGGGCTATTACTCCTTCGCCTAGCATGAAGCCCAGGTACTTGACTTTAGCGAATGCGGCTCTTGATTTATTTGAGTTGACGTGAAGCCCTGCTGCCCTCAATGCTGTTAAGATCTTCTTGACATGCATGAGATGTTCGGTCCATGTTTTGCTGAATATAACTAGGTCGTCCAAATACACAGAGCAGAAGTTAGTGTATGGTTGGAGAACGGTATTCATGAGAAGCTGAAATGTGCCTGGCGCTCCATGAAGGCCAAACGGTAGTACGTTGAACTCATATAATCCGTCATCCGTGGAAAAGACGGTTTTACATTTGTCTTCTTGCCTCAGAGGCACCTGCCAATATCCCTTGGTCAGGTCCAGGGTTGTGATAAATCGGGCTTCTCCTATTCTTTCAATTAGTTCGTCCACCCTAGGTATGGGGAAGGTGTCGAATGAGGAAATGGCATTGAGAGCGCGAAAATCCATACAGAATCTGGTCGATCCGTCCGGTTTCGGCACCATCACTATGGGGGGACGACCATTGGCTCCTAGAAGGACGTATCACTCCTAGGAGTAACATTTCGTGCACCTCCCGTTTCACGTCTGGTCTCTTGGCGGCCGGTATTCTGTAGGGTTTCTGTTTGACCTGTTTCCCCTTCTCCGTTTCTATTGTGTGTTCAATTAGATTTGTTCTCCCTGGGATGTCGGAAAATATTTCTGAGAATGGGTGGAGGGTTTCCATCAGCTCCTTCATTTCTGTAGTAAGTTCTTCGTTTATGGGCAGCTGGGTGAGTGTCAATGATGAGGGCTCCAACAGGAAGTATACAATGAGTTGACTTGGGAGGGGGTCCAAGCCACTTTTTCAAGAGGTTTATGTGGAAGCATTGCTGTCGGGAAGGCGACATCTGTAGTCTATAGGTGCTCTTACCTAATGTTGCAATAACGTGGTATGGACCTAGCCACTCGGTCCAAAAAAATTTGATGATGAAGGGAGCAGTACTAGAGCCCAGTCTCCCACAGACAAAGACCTCCACTTCTTCCCCTGTTGTAGTATTTTTCTTGACGTTGCTGACTTCTCTCCAGGTTGGAGTACGCCAGCTTTCTCAATTTCCCCAGTTTACTTTTCAGTTGCTGTGTGTATTCCAGGAGAGACCGTATTCGTTCTCATCCTCTCTTTCCCAGGCTTCTTTCGTTATTTCCAGAAGACTACGGGGTTGGCGTCCATATAGTAACTCAAACGCTGAGTATCCAAGGCTGCTTTGTACCTGGGCTCTCAATACATACAAAGCTAAAGAGTAAACGATCCCAATCTTTACAGCATCTTTTTAAGTGTGGTCTTTAGCGTGCGATTGTATCGCTCCACTAATCTGTCCGTTTGGGGATGATAAGCTGAGGTGCGAATATGATGTAGATCTAATGTTTTGCACACTTCTTTCATAAGGCGTGACACAAAGGGTGTCCCCTGATCTGTTAAGATTTCTTTGGGAAATCCTACTCTTGAGAATAATTCTGACAACTTTTCTGCGACATTTTTCGTGGTGGGTGCCCGTAATGCAAAGGCCTTGGAGACGCGGGTACTGTAATCTACGATCACCAGGTATAGGAAGGTGGATACCTGACTATGGTTACCCCAGATTTGTTGCCATGTGTTCAGCTGGTTTTCGACTTAGTTGGCCTGGTTCCCTGCTAATCGGGGCCCCAGGCTATCTGCTCTCTCTTTAAAATGGACTCCATGCACCCTAGGTGCAGAACTAAATTGGCTTGGGTCAAATTTATCAGCCCCTGTACAGTGTACTATAGGTACCCAGGGCATAGGTGCATCCAAGGCCTACCAGGGGCTGCAGCATATCTTTTGCCACCCCTGGCTGGCTATCCAAACTGACACAACTGACACAACTGGCTGATCACTCAGCTGGGGCAAGGTCGTGTATTCACCCCTTGCTTAGATATAGTATACCTATATCTAAACCTATATCTGGACATATATGCCTATAAGTCACTCTTATGGCAGGCCTTAACAATCCTGGAGGCAGAGTGCGTTGTTCTATGTGAGATGGTGCTCTAGCATGAGCTGAGCCTGTCTGCAGCTGTCTGGACCAACTCCCTTAGCTCTTCTGGGATATTTCCATACCATATACTCTTAAGTGCATTATAATCCTTGCGGTTACTCGCTAACTTTGGTTTGGCTTTATCAAAACATGTCCTGTAAGGTGTCATACGCTTTGGAATACTACCCCCTCGCCAGTCCTGGTGACGGGGGTAGCATTCCACCCTTCTAGAGTGAGAAGGCATGTTACTTTGCTTAAACGCAGTTAAATCTAACCAAAGCCCCAGCATCACAAAATGGATGCTGCTGCCACAGACACGAGTCTGGCCTCCTGCTGTTGACCGAAACTCCGGCAGGGGAGGCCTGGACAATAGATATCCTGTCACAGGGAGGTGTCACACGACCCCAGAAAGGAGATAGTGGATTGTAGCAGGGAGGGTTGAATGAAACTAGACACTGCCTGGGGAGCACAAGGCTTCCCATGCATAGTCCAGTTCAAACCGGTGCTGGGACCCTCCAGTCCCAGCTCTGGCGCGAAACTGGACAAAGGGAAAGAGGTGTAACCACCCCCTTCCTGGGTTCCACTCATTGGAGGGACCTAGCAGGTAATCCAGCCCCTTGATTTGGAATAAAGGTAGGAGCTGTGCAGATGCACATCAGATTATCCTGACTGAAAGTTATGAAACGAAACTCTGGACCCTTCGACATCCTACTTGACGTAGAAGACTGAAGAATCTCCCTTGTGGTCAAGGAGTGACCACCCTGAGCAAACAGGCACCATCCAGCGCCTCACTGTTTGCTTTGTTGTAGTTCCCGCCGGAACTCGAGCGACAGAGATCGACAAGACCCAGCGTTCCTGCCTTCCAACAGCCCGATCCACAGTCCCAGCAAGTCTGATACCCGTGGAGGCAACCTGAAGCGTGGGGCCCGCCATCTTGGAAAAACTACGAAGTGCTGACCTTGCAGCTCCCGAGGCTCCCTCGATGCTTTGCATTGGGGTTTGAGAAGCCCCAGCCCAAGCAGCTTTTGCACCAAAGCTCACCCCTCCACACTCTGAGTGCTGCGTGGGGCCCTTCTGCATCTTTCTGCTCGACGCGTTGGTGCGGTCGGTTGCCCGTTGGATAGTGGCCCAAAGTACCGACGAACCTTTGAATTTGCTCTGCCAGTCCGGATGCTCTGGACTGGCCCTCGCTCCCCTGAAAAGGAGCACCCGCTCTGACCTTGCTGGTCTGAGTAAGAAGCGATCTTCGTATCCTGCGTGGGTTGCACTTGCCAAGGTTTGTTTGCTCCAATCCGGAAGCCGACATCGCCGACAGCGAGAGCCTCCGTGGGACAGCTCGTGATCCACTCCTGGTCATCCTCGGTGCCCCAGAGTCCACGTGGCAGCTGAGACAAGCTTCACGACAACCACCTGATTGCGCCCGACATTGCCTGGTTCCTTCCTGGTTCCACCCTGGTCACTGCTGAGTGACCCAGACTCTGTCCCCTCTGCTTTCAGGTACTCTACATCTTCGATCCACCCTTGGATCACACCGGACACTTCCCTTCTGACCGCCTGCAGCATCTTAATCTCCAGGCTCCATAGATCTACATGACGAAAGCCGACACTACTTTGCACCTGTGCACTCGCTTCCTGTGGGTGAGGTAACTCTTGAACGCCGGTGCTCCTGTAGTGGTATACACCTCTAGTGTCTAAGTCTAAAGTTTTGTACTTCTAGTCCAGTCGGAAGTCTCTTAAAACAGTAACTCAATAACTTTTACGCACCATTGACTTTGCATTGGTGCATGTGTGTGCTTTTAGCGCTGCACCCGATTCGCGCTGGCTTTTCCCGACTTCATCACTGCTAGTCCTGATTAGTCCAAGCAATTCCCCAGGCCCCAGGCCTGACCACTGTTCGATTAGTGATACTTATACCACTTATTTAGTATACGGTTTGAGTGGCCCCTGGCCTCATCCATAATTGTGCAACTTTCATATGTTTAACTGTGCTTTTGTTTAAGCGCTTGTGCTTCTATACTTCTAAAGAGTCTAGAGGATTATTCTGAGAATAAATACATATATTTTTATAATATATATAACTTGTGTGGTGTCCTTTCATTTGATATTACAGGATTGTGCTTGGTAAAACAGCTGGCTTCACATGCCCTCTTGAGTTTAGCCTGAAGGCTGCTTAGTCCATGCTACCTCTAGGATAGCTTGTCTATAAGGTTGACTTACAACCACCACCATAAGGGATTGTTTGGACTGATACATGGTGCCCCCAGAATTGGAGACATCTTATATCAGGCCAACTTCTCACACCAGGGCATATGTGTTTCCCTTAGCTGTGCGGGGCAGTGGTTCGATTAGATCCATACCCACTCTCTCGAATGGAGTTCCAATCGTAGGGAGGGGTTGTAGAGTTACGGCTGGAGGTTTATATAGATTCCTTCTCTGGCAGATTTCGCACGTTCTACAATACTCACTGGCCTCTATATATGTTCCAGGCCAGTAGAAATGTTTAAGGATGTTCTGGGTGGTTTTATCAGGCCCTGAATAACCTGCCGTCAGATGTGTATGGGCATAAAAAAGGATTTGATCCCTGAAAACTGTGGGAACTAGCAGTTGTTTTGGCTCATCGATCTTTCCTTCTCTATACAATAACTCCTTCTCTATGACAAACCTTGGATAGGAGTTGGTGGGGTTGGTCTGTGCTATGTGTGCCATTTCCCAGGCATTAAGGAGGGAGGAGTCATTAGCCTGGGCAAATCTAAAATTGCGATCTAGGGCCCCTGGTTCTGTGGTTATTAAAGCTGGCCTGGGGTTGTCTTGGGAGATGCTGATTGCTTCACCCCATCCTTAAACAAGGAAAGGAAGTCTGGATGGTCTACCCCAATGATTAAATCTTCGGGTAAGGATTCTACTGCTCCTACCTGTACTGTAAAAGAAGGTCTACCCACTGGTTGCAATGTTATTAAAGCTAGAGGTTAAGGCTTCACATCCCCATGTACGCATCTTATATATACCGTTTTTTTAGGGAGTATCAATTTCAATTCATCATTCTTTATTTCGGCAATTTTGCCATAAAGGATACCACATAAAATACATACAATTTGAAGACACAAAAAAGTGCACATAAATAGCAATTCAGGTAAGGAGGTCCCGCCAATCAGTCACTAAGCCCAATAGCTGCAAATAAGAACCAATGCTAAAACAGTAAAACACTACCATTAAAATTTTTCGAATAAAAATACAGCTATAAAACAGTACAGGGTCATCAATTAAAATGCTCGCAATCTGACACTCTACATTAAAGTGACCTGGGCAAAAGTGACATTCTCCTACGCCATGCAAATTCCAGGAACTTAGACACTGCGAAAACAATTACTCCTGCGAGATCCGACTTGAGAATTCTAAATGCCACAGAGCAGTTGCTAAACTCCAAATTCCTACAGAGCGGGGTTATCCAGATCCTTCTAGGAACAGTGTAGGCTGGGCAAAAAAAAAAAGAGTAATTCATCTTCCAACCCACAGCTGCAACCCGGACAATTCTCGGGGGAATGCTGCTTCCATTTACTAGTAAAAGCTCTGATTGGGAGAGGGCCATACCGCCATTGCAGGTACAATTTCCGGGTGTAATTCGGATAAATATTGTCCAGGACACTCTCAAATTTATAGCAGTCTTTAACCCCGAGAAAGGAATTAACAAGTGAGTCTGTGGATACACCCTGATTATGGGAAGCTAATTTAAATGCATTATAAGTTGCCACTAGGGTTTTGCGGGTTAAATTCTGGCATGCTGCCTCCGGATCACTCCAGAGGGATTGCAGGCCTAGCCGTGCCAGCTCAGTCTTTATATATTTGAACCACGGTATGCTCTCAATGGCAGGGAGAGCAAGAATTTCCCGCAGTTCCAGCCTGTAGTTGGCTAACTCGGGGGTAGACCACAGCCTACGCCAGAAGGTTAGTGGCTTTACCCCCAGTATTTGATCCAGTGGCTTTAAACCCAAATCCAACCTAAGGGGCAAGAGGGGGGTACTCACAGGAAGATTTAAAAGGTGTCTCAGGAAAGTATTCTCTGCGATGACCAGATCCTTCTTGAATGCGTGGCTCCACAGTTCCCCACCATATACAATCGCACCTCTGGCCTGCAGTCTATAAATCTCCAGCGGGGGACCAATCGGTCTAACCGATGACTTGTTGGAATTAACTAGTCTTGTTATTCCCCCTGCCAGTTGTACTAGTTTAAGTTGGCACTTAGCTTGGTGGTCACCCTATTCCAATTTATCATTGAGGGTCACACTAAGGTACTCAAACGTATAGACTCTTTCTAGTCTGTTGGGGCCAATAGAGGGGTTGGGGCGTGTTTTCCGGGGGGGGGGTTAAAAATCATATATTTGGTCTTCAGGGCATTAATTTCTAAGCCATGCATTACGCAAAATGTCTCAAAGCCCTCCAATACACGCTGAATCCCCATAGGGGATTTCAACAGCAGCAGGGTATCATCCGCAAACATGATTGCAGGCACCCTGCTGCCGCCGAGCCTTGGAGTGTCTGTGTTGGGGACTTGGTTTAGATGCTCAATCACCCCGTTAACAAAGAGGCAGAACAGAGTGGGTGCTAAGACACACCCCTGCCTTACCCCCCTGTCAACGGGGAATCTTTGTGAGAGCCCTCCCGACCTGCCACAACTAACCTGCGCGAAGTTGTGTGTGTGCAATCGAATGATGATGTCTAAAATGTCAGGGGGAATACCCAGGGAGGAGAGTACCGCCCACAGTCTACTCCGCGGGACCAAATCAAACGCGGCACGGAGGTCCACGAACACAGTGTACAGCGTTCCGCACCGTCTTCCAGAACAGCATGGCTAGACGGAAAATTTGATCCGTGGTGGACACCTTTCTCCGGAACCCAGCTTGATATGTACTCGAGACAGAATGGTCCTCCATCCATTCTTGTAGGCGATCTAGAATCGGCCGTGCAAAGACCTTTTGGGGAACGTCGATGAGGCTGATTGGCCTATAGTTGGCTGGGAGCAGAGGAGACCCCTTCTTGAAAATGGGTACGATCTCTGCTCCCAGCCAAGTACCAGGGACCGCCATCCCCCCCAAAATTGCATTAAAAAGTACCATTAGGTACGGAGCCCACACAGCAGGCTGGTGCCTGAACAAATCACCCGGCAGTTTGTCTAATCCCGGGGGCTTGGGAGCTGGGAGATCGCTGTAAGGACCTCATTCAGAGAAACCTGCATTGGCAGACCCCCCTCGCTAGGTGAAACAGTCGTCATTTGCCCACCAGGGAATTGCTCGGGCGCTAAACCTTCGCCGTGTTCGCCAATCCCAGATGCTTCCTCTACATATAGGCTACGGAAGTGATCCTCCCACACACTAGGGGCTATATTAGCTTCCACAGCCTGGATTGACTCTGCAGACCCGGTTCTCACTAGCTGCCAAAATTTGCGGGCATCTCTAGTCTGCAGGGTACTCGGCATACTATCCCATTTGGCTTCGTCCCATTCCACTTTGGCATGGTGGATAATGCACTTCAGTTCCGCCCTTTTGGACTTAATTATCTCTGGATCCCGGGGCTGCTTTAGTGCCAAGAGGAGATCAGCTTTCGCCTTTCTACAGGCAGAGTTAAACCAAGAGGCCCTGGGGCCCTGCCGGGGTCCTTTGCGGGCAATTGGGTTTAAGAACTCCGCCAGAACCTGGACCATCTCCATATGGAGAGTACCCAGAGTAGGGAACAAGCCTGCCTCTGGGGATAAAGAGGCTATGGCCCCTACCTTCTCGAGCGTGGGAAGAATGCTTGCATACAACTCCGGTATACGGGCGGGGTTATCCAAAAACTTAGACCACCTCACCCTACGCCTGTCAGAGGTCAAGACCAATCTTGGGTCATTAACTGTCTCTGCCATCTGCTCACCCCTATGGCTCGGGCAGATGGACAAGTAGAGAACCAGCGCGTTGTGATCGCTGTCCATTCTGTGCAGTATCTCAAAGTCCAAGACCTTGTCCCAATAGGCTGTCTGAACAAGGATATAATCCAAGTGGGACTGCTGCCCCGGTCTATTAAAGGTACATTTTGCAGGTGTGTCATCCTTCGTCCGCCCATTACATGCCCTGAAGGAATTACCGAGGGTAAATGCAAGAATTTGGGTTGCTAGGGGAGACCATGGTTTTGGGGTGGGACCCACCAACTGCGGAATACCCCACTGTTCGTCCTCCTCCAGGAGTGCTCCCTCCAGGACTAAGGTTAGCGGTTCATATTGACAATTAAAATCTCCGCCCACAAGAATCTTAGCACCTAGGGGAACGAAGGGTAAAAAGTCCGAGAGCTCCTCTATGGACGGCGAAACCTTCGCTATCCCCACTGGCCTACTGTAAACATTTATTAGCGCAAGCTGAATATTACTTGGCCACTCCAACAACACACACTGGACATCCAGCGAATCCGTACTAAGGGCTCTTGCGGAGCAACCCAAATGGGATGCCACCCATATACAAAGACCCCCCTGAGGGCCGTCCCTTCCCAGCCCACTGTGCTGGAATCGAAAAGGCTGCATAGCCTGGTCGCTCTTTCCCCTCCCTTGCCCATGTCTCCTGAAACATACAGATGTCCTGTCTGTCAATGAAAGACCCCCATTCGGGACAGTCTAATTTACTCTGGAGCCCAGCCACGTTCCAAGAGAGAACTGACAGAACAGCTGATCGTTCAGAGCCAGGTTTCCCTGGGTTTGAATACGTGAGAGAGCTTGAAGTTGGTAATAATGGTGATAAAGAGTCAACTGATAGGGATACCTGGCCAAACTGAGCTTCAAGAACTGCGGGGGGCAAACTATTAGCATTGCCCCGGATAGGTTTAACTTCCATGTCTGACCCCCAGGACAACGCTGACCCCCTTAGCAGGTCATAGCTGGGTTGGGGTGTACACACCAGAGAACTATCAGTATGCCTGTCCGGCAAGCCAGAAAGAGCAGCATAGATCGGGTCAGCGTGCTTGGTCTGTAAACTTCAGTCGCAGTCCTCTAAACTGGAAAACACATTGAACCTATTCACTGTTTCTAATGGAGTGAAAGGTCTAAGATGTTCCATTCTCCTATTGGTGTTACCATGGGACCTGGCAGGTACCGTGTTCCACCCCAGATGTTCTGCAGGAAATACATTAGGCGGCACAAGGGGCATTTGCCTATTAATAAACGGTAAAGTATTTCTCATGAAATTAGGTCCCCTCCCACAATGATCAACTCGGGGGAAGACAAGGGATCTTGGGTAGAAATAGGTTAAAGAGCGGGGAACAGTCAAATTAGTATCACTGCCCGAGGGCCAGTTTAATATATAATCCACCGCTCGGGGGTCCCTGAAGTTTACCACAACTATATCTCCCTCGATATCTTTTGTCCTATTCCCAAGCCAGTGTAACCTCCGAACATGAACAATCTCCCCATTGATATTATATGTCAGCGGTCTAAATTGACTGAGCCAGTGCATAATCTTATTTTTTAACTGGGCAAACCCTTCCCTCTTGTTGCCCTGTAAAGTGGGTACCCCTGTCAGGACAACTACATAGGGAAGAGCATCAGGTGGGAGTTCTACATTAGGGCCCCTCTGCAATAGTGGCCTGGCATGGCTGAGACCCCCCCCTCTTCTCCCAGTTATTTCCTACAGTTGTCTTTCCCACCCCTCCTGGAACCTCATTGGGTGCAGAATCCCCTAGTTTTGTTCCCCTGTTTTGGATGCTGGAGCCTCTGCTGTTTGGGCTCCATAGACTTCGTGGGTCCGGGTGTATCTTTGGGACAGTTTGCAGTAGATGGTGTCAACTGCACTGTCGTTGGTGACCGTACACCCAGACCACCCTTAGAAGAAGGGTCACCATTTTTAATTACAGATTCAATGTCCTCTAGCCTCTTTTCCATCCTCTTTAGCCTTTCTAGTATTGGTAGGGTGAAGGCCCTCAATAGGTACTCCATACTATCCAAGGAAAGGACCGAGGGAACCTGATTTGGCGAAAGAGTGCCTGAGTTCAAGGTGGATACAGTGACATTGGACGCATGTGGAGTTAACAAGGGTAATGAGGTGGGAAGCACATTTGCAGCAATCGAAGTTTGGACTGGCAAGGCTTGCAAGGATCTTCCATCCGGCTTCGGAGGTTTCCCGAAGTCAGAATGACTAATTTTGGTTTTTTGAGGACCACCCACCTTACTCCTTCTCTTAGTTGGTGGGGGGCCGTACGCCTTGACTGGGGCTGGTTTCTTCAGTCTTAGGTGGGCAGGTTTGGTTTGGAATGGAATCTCGGGTACAGGATCAGCATCCGTGCATATCAAACTTGGGGGAGGTGTGCTATTTATAGGCTGGTCCATAGTGACACCAGTTGTGGGGGAACAGTCACGTAATAACAAGGGAATGCTTTCTAGGGAAAAAGGATCCTCAATTACATTAGGAGCGGGCAAGTTAGATGGTAAATTGGGCTTCCCATGGTCCATAGCAACCCTATTTTTCATGCCTTCAATAGAGCGCCTGCGGTCTGCCCGGCACTCCGCCAGTGAAGCTTCCCTGTCCACATCAGTGGCCACCCTGGTAAAGTAACTATCGAGCGTGTTCGTAGCCACCCCTCCCCATCCTATCTGGAGTAGATAAACTAGGACTCAGGGCCATCATTACACAATATACCAAAAGAAAGGGGCACAAACAATAAGACAAGAAAATATTCTTCGAAGGGGTTAGTCCCAGCCCAGACTCACTCGGCCTCTGAGGGCCTAAGATTGCCTGCCCTTTGCCCGGTCTTCGCCCGCGCTTCAGTCCGCGCGCGTCCCGCGTACGCGCAGGGGGGCTAGGCTAAATAGGAGGAGGAGGGGGGCGGGAAGAGGCTCCAGGTGCACGCGATGTCCTGGCGCAAGCACCTCTGGGCCTCGCAGTCCCGCTCCCGGTGGTCGATTCAGCGTCTCTCCCCTCAGCAGCACAGCAAACCCAGGGATGGAGCACACAAGCTCACAGGCTCCACAAAAGTTCCTCCGAACAGGGCAATGGCAAGATGAGCAGGGATTCCACAAAGCACGCCCAGTGAAAAAGACTACGAGCGGTACTAGTACTGGGATTAGTGCTGATGATAGGGGGCTGCTGGAAATATTTGCACCCCTTTGTTTGTTTTGTGGCTTTGTAACTTAGCCTGACACTGGTGCAGCTGCAGATGCTGGTACTTGGGAGCTACTGGAAGGATTGCGGCCCCTACACACCTACACCCATGCACCCCTCGCACGGGTTTCCGATGATCAGTCCTGTGATCAGTCCTGCCACTGCTGGGGGCGAGGGAGGGGGGGAGGGCGCTGGGGAAGCCTGCCGCTCCTGCCTCCTCCTACCTCCTGGATCAGTCTTTGCAGGATTCGCCCCGCGGCCGCACCGCCTTCACGCCCACACGCTGTTTTGCTCACCTTGGCGGCCTGCCGAGAGGGAAGCCATGCACTGGGGCCCCACGGCCATCTGCCGTCTCCTCTTGCTCCTCTTGCGCGGTCAGCCGTTAATGCTGGAGAACGGGAGCACAGGACCACAGGACCACTCGTACCGCAACTCCCTTCTTCCGGCGCCGGCACTCTGTGGTGGTCGGTAGGGAGTATCTGTTGTGCGTTTGAGGTTTTTCTGTATGACGGACTGCCTACACCCTGAATCAAGCAAAGCCCTTATGTTTTTATGATTGACAGTAACTCGTACGTAGAATGATGGGCCCATTTCTGAGGTATACATCACCGCTTAAGGGATGTATCCCACCTCCATTGGTTCTTCAGCCGGTTTTCTACGTGGACACATACGGGCGAGGTGGACCCATTCTCCACAGTCGAAACACTGCGGACCTTGCATGGGGTGTGGTTCAAGTCGGAGGGGTTTATACTTTATCGGCTCAATCCCAACTTTATTCTTCTTTTCTGGTTTAGGGGTTGGGGTGGATTTAGAGGTCTTGTCCGTCTCCCATATCATGGCGCGCGGTTGAGCCCTAGTGTAATTAGCAGCCATTTCTATGGCTTGACTAGGTGTCAGTCCTGAATGTTGCTTTAGCCATCTTTGGGTCCCATAGGGGAGAACCTCCATAAACTGCTCCAGGTAGATGTTATTCATAATGTCCTCCTTGCTACTATTTTCTGGTCTTAACCATTTATCTGCGGCAGCTTTCAAGCGGAAGAATAAGGTTTTTGGATTTTCTCCGGCTAACCCTTTCTCCTTTCTGAACCGAACCCGATATGCTTCTTCGTCGAGTCCTAGATGATAAAGTATTATTGATTTTATATCCTGATACGGTGTATTTCCAGCAGCGTTTGCGACCTGATAGGCCGCTTGGGCCTCGCCTGCCAACAACGGCGCGAGAAAGAAAGGCCACTTTTCCTCGGGTCACCCACAGGTCCTAGCTGCCCTTTCAAAATTGCTCAGGAAAGCGTCCGGGTCTTCCCCTGCTACATACTTTTGCAGGGACACTCCTGAGGGGTGAGGGACGGGTGTCCTTCGTTCTATTATTGAGGAGGCCCCCGGGACCTGTATGGCTTTCTGTAGGCCCTCTATCTGTGCTGCTATAGTGTTTTTGAACACTTCCCTGTCTGCCTCAGCTGACGTCATCTGACGTTCTATGGCCCATTCCAACTTCTCCTGGCCCTTTATTAAGTTCTGGATAATCTGGTCCATCTTGGGTGACGAGATGGAAGTGGCGGATCCCACTTTTGATACCAGTTGTTGCGGGCTTGAAGTGAGGGCACGGAGACTGGATCTTGCTAGGTAAGGTTTTATTTTGGTAAATGTAAGTCTCTCTCGGGAAAAGGCTGCGGGATCCGTGGTGAAATGTTTTCTCCCTTCGGGTCGTCTTCCTCCGATTGGCTCTGGTATTGGCGAAGTGCCTCGCCCCGGTAGGGCATGTGAAAACAAAAAGAATTCAGGACACTGTTCTCTTGGTAATATTACCCGGGGTTGGGAGCCCAGAAGTGATTGGAGCACCGATGGTCAGGTGATATATACACTTCTATTTACACGGGTGGTGCAGGGAAACAGTGAGGAGAGAGTAGGGGAAGGGGAAGAGGTAGGTCGGGAAGGGTATGTACACGGTGGTCAGAGGCACAGTCGGGTCTAATCTAGCAAGACAAGTTTCCCCACCTCCCCACCCAGCCTGTAACCCGTTGACACACCTGCTGAAGCCACACTCCTCCAGGAGGGTGGCCCGGCGACTCGTGGTGACGTTGGCCTACTGGCGCTCCAACACTCTCGCCTCCGTAGCTCGTCTCTCGGGTCGTCGGTCCTTCTCCCGGTTCCTTCGATGCTCCACACATTCTCCAACTCCGGTGTACTGCTGCTGCTCCTCCGATTCCGCTCGACACGCCAACAACCTCCGGGGTGATGTCACGTACCACAGCTTCTTCTTCCTCCCTTATGACCAATCCGACGAGATGTACGTCCTGTGTAGGCGGGGGCTCTTCTTTGGCATATCACGCCCAGTTAAAGGAACGGCGTTCTATTTCCTCCTCCTGTGTGGGCCATAGAAATCTTTTGTCGTCACTCCACTCGGTCTGGTTAAGGGTGAGAGAGGGGTCAACATCAGAATCCACTTCCCACCAATTTAGGTGTTGCGGTCTCCGTCCGTCCACCCCATTACAATTATATAGCGGCCATGCCTGGTTGCGAAAACTCCCCTGCGGACGTGCAGGTCCAGTGCTGATACTGTATCAACACAAGAAGAGCAGCGTGCAATCTCGTCTGGGTAAGAACAGTACGACTGCGAACTTGGTGTAATGAAGCAACCCACTGTGTTTTTTTTTTAATCGAGTGAGGAGAATGAGCGGTGACCTCTACTAAAGATTTATGACTACAGACACCAGCGGGACTATCATACCTTAATAAGCAACCTGCCTGCTGCTTCTCCCTGAAATGCCAGACCCGTGATCACATGTTGGGATATAACGGCTGAAAACGAGCGACATCCATGAGTTTGCATACGCTGTACTGCCTAGCAGATTATGAACAAATACACGCTGCGTGAGGTGTTCCAATTGTGGGCTCTTTTTCGTGTGGAATATATATATATAATATATATATATATATATATATATATATATATATATATAATTACCTACTGGCAGTCGCCAGTAGGTATATATAGTTGGGATTTTTTCTCTATGGGACTTTTGAAAATTCTATGTCTAATAACTTTGGCGTTTGTGGACGGAATCGGCTGAAATTTTCAGGAAAATGGCACATTTTGTTTCTGAGCAGCCCCTGAAAATTTGGGGGGGTTTCGTCAAGGGGGGCCGAGAAAAAAGGGGGGTCCCAAAACGCGTTTTTAACATAGAGTTTTCCATAGGGCGTTTGGCCTCACTTTTAGCTCGAACGGCTGAATGGATTTGCATGAAACTTGGCAAAATTTTAGGGACTGTTAGCCCGATGTGCCTTTGCTGGGTCTCAATATATGTGCTCCAGTGGATTTTGAGAAATTAACGTTTAAAAAAATAGCTATATCTGTGACCGCGTCCCGGGTAGCGCTCCTGTTCGCGTACTTTTCGCGTAACGGAGCTTTGCGAAGCGAAGCTGATTGGCTCTCCGGTGTCTGTCAACATTCTAAACAGTCCGGAGCGGCCGCCATCTTGTCTCTCGGTAGGATCGAGAGACAAGAAGAGGAGAAAAACGAAGGGGGAATTTAATGAAACGGGGCAAGGTAGACCCTTCTTGACCCCCTAGGAATGATGTTGGGGTTATTAAAGGGTCCCATGGGGCAAATAAAAAAAAAATGATTTTTTTTTGCGGTAGAAGCGCTTTCCGGTTCGCGAACCAGGACGCGAAACGGGAATTCGCCATTTTGTGTTTCGTTTTAATTAAATTACAAGATGGAGGAAAAACAATGTGAGAAATGGGTATAAGGGGGTACGGGAGACGTATCCTGACCCCCTATGTTTTCTGAGGGTGGCTGAGGATGCTCATATATGTTGATACTGGGCGTTTTTTTTTTTTTTTTTTTTGCTGCGTGACGTCTGTTAACGTTCGATTCGAAGGAAATCAGGAAGTGTTGACCGCCATTTTGACACTGCGAGTAAATATATTGTTAAAAATAATTGTTATAAATTAATCCGTATGGATAAACATTGTCGGCGCCATCTTGCTTTTTTTCCAATGCCACACATTTGTCGTGCACAGCAGCCATTTTAGATGCCTTGACCAGACCCACTCTCTGCACGCCGCCGATCCTTAGCATGGCTCCCCACCCTAGCAAGCATCTCCCCCACGCACTGGTCACCCCCGCTCTCTGTCTTATGCATGGGCCATAAACCTCCCTCCATCTGCGCTGCTCTTCCCTGAGAATCACACCCTGTTTCCGCCCGACACCACCCTTTCACCCTATTCACTACCGCACCCTCTGACACTCCTCTTCCTCTGTGTCCGATTGTCCAGGCCGGTCCCAGGCTATCACCTAGCCCTGCGGATGTAGTTTATGGCCCAACTGTAAAGAATCACCCCTGTTCAAAGGAGTTACAGTAGATCAAGGCCCCCACCCCATGAGATCCGTCACACCACACGCGTTCCTACTATCTGATAACGATCCTGTATTGTGATTGGGGAGGGGATTCTCACTGTGAGGGTGTGTGGGACCGAGCCTGAAGCGAAAGATTCCAGGGATGCCTTTTTGTACATCAAAGTCTTCACAATTATGTGTCACATAAAAAATATATAGCACTCCAACAAAGTAGTAGGATTATAACACTTTAATAACTTATAAATATATACAACGCATCAAAAACAGTAAACACGTTAAAAAAATTTTTTTTAAACAAAAGCAACAATGGTCAGTAGCGGTCTGTTGTGCGAATAGTCCGAAGGCAGCACAACGCGCCGAGATCTGGACGGTACCCAGGTGATGTCCTTTACTTGCCGCACTAGTCTTGGCATCCTACAATGCTGCACCGAAAAACGGCGTGGGGCGCCCCGGGGGGGGGGCTGGGGGGGGAAGGCGGCATGAACGGGCCTCCCCATGTGGAGGCTCGTCTGCTGTAGTGGGGCGCCCCTTTAGCGTTTCACTTGCCATTCAGCGGTTTTCCGCCCGCTTTTGCTGCACTGTGCCTCGTCAGTAGCGGTCTGTTGTGCGAATAGTCCAAAGGCAGCACAACGCGCCGAGATCTGGACGGCACCCAGGTGATGTCCTTTACTTGCCGCACTGGTCTTGGTATCCTACAATGCTGCACCGAAAAACGGCGCGGGGTGCCCCGGGGGGGTGGGGGGGGGGGGTTGGGGGCGTGAACGGGCCTCCCCAGGTGGAGGCTCGTCTGCTGTAGTGGGGCGCCCTTTTACCGTTTCAGTCACCAATCAGCAGTTTTCCGCCCGCTTTTGCTGCACTGTGCCTCATCCGCCATTCAGCTGTTTACCGCCCGCTCTTGCGGCTACAGCGTCTCGTCCACCATCCTGTAGAATTGCGCCCACTCTTGCTGGCTGCTACAGGACTCTTGAAATGGCGGCCGGCTCTTCGGATTTGGGCCTGGTCCACTAAAATGGCCCTGGGACACATTTGAACTCGGACATTTGCCTGCTAGGGCTTGGGCCCCATTCTCGAAATTATCCCCTCAGACTTGAAGATTCTACAAAAGTCATCGGGCCCCTGACTCCCGCAGGCTTCCGGTGGGGAGCGGCTGCCATGATTGCTTGCGGAATGGCCACGACGGAGCTATGAGATGGTGGTGCTCTCATGCTGACGCCAGCTTCAGTCTGAAACATCCAGAAACACTGTAGACTATCAATTCGATGAGTTCCGGGGGGGGGGGATGCGGCGCAAATGGGCCTCTCCCCCCTCCCTAGGTGGAGGCACCTCATGTGCAGTGTGGCGCCCTTTGCCGTTTCACTCGCCGTTCAGCAGAGTTGCACCCGCTCTTGCGGTACAGTGACTCGCCCGCCATCCAGCTGAGTTCCTCCCACTCTTGCGGTACAGCGACTCACCCTCCATCCAGCTGAGTTTCTCCAACTCTTGCGGTACAGCGACTCACCCGCCATCCAGCTGAGTTCCGCCCGCTCTTGCGGTACAGCGACTCACCCGCCATCCAGCTGAGTTTCGGTTACTCTTGCGGTACAGTGACTCGAACGCGCCGAGATCCGGATGGCACCGAGGTGGTGTCCAGCAAGTTTCACTGGTGTGGCCATCCTACAATGCTGCGCCGAAAGATGGCGTGGGGTGACCGGGGGGGGGGGGGGGGGGGAGGCGGCGCAAACGGGCCTCTCTCGCCTCCCCAGGTGGAGGCACCTCATCTGCAGTGGGGCGCCCCTTAGCGTTTCACTCGCCTTCCTGCTGCATTGCGCCCGCTCTTGCGGCACAGTGCCTCACCCCCCCATCCAGCTGAGTTACGCCCGCTCTTGCGGCTACAGCGTCTCGCCCACCATCCAGCTGAATTGCGCTTACTCTTGCGGTGCAGCGATAGCCGGCTGCAACAAGACTTTCAAAATGGCGGCCGGCTCTTTGGATTTGGGCCTGGTCCACTAAAATGGCCCTGGGACACCTTGGAACTCTGACGCTTGCCTGCTAGGGCATGGGCCCCATTCACGAAAGCGTCCCCTCTTTTGACTGATTGTTCTTGTTGCCTATGTCTTCTGTTGTCATTTAACTGAACCTTTTTGGACTGCCGAAAGGGGTTCTGGTCCGACCGCTTGTTGGTGGAGACATTTTGACTATATCCTGGACCTGCCCGGCCTCGCCCAAAATGGCGCCGGTATAAATGGGACTCGTAACTCCTTGTTGTGTACTGGTTGTCCAACCTTGATATCACGAGATACGTATGCAGTTTTGAAGCACATGGCGGGCGGGGACGAGTACTGATAGAACATTTGGACATCCCTATTGATATTAAGTTCTGATGTGTTATTGATTACTGTACTATTGAAAGATCGAATTAACGTCACCCATGGTACTTGCCCGCAAATGCATATGTAGATAATTTTATTGTAACTGGCCCTGTCGTACTTTAATTATAAAATGTACGTCCACCGATTCCGCAACTGTTAGACACCTTAGTTCTTGCAACCTAATGGCCCGCCCGTTACGTTCTTCTACAGTGTAAATGTCCCCTCATCATATACGATTCCAGTTTGCTCCGTGGCCGGCCCACGTGGTTATAGGCCCGTATTTGTATACTGACATTTTCACAATAAAGGTTTTTAAAACAAAACATGGTAGTAGTACCTTTTTTGGTAAAGTTTTGAATAATAGCTACTGCTTTCGAATCAGTAAAAGGCAAGTGAAATAAAGCAGCCCTATTACATGACGGTTAAAAGGTATAATACGCAGGAAAGCAGTAAAGATAAATGGTCAAGGGCTGTTGTGTTTTCCACTCCTGCAACATAAAGTGATCGATAAGAATCCGATATTCATGCCTATCAGCGACTAAGACAGCAGGCCGAGCCTCTTTTGGTCAACGGCTCCCTCATGGGACGAAGAAACGCCCTTTTTCTCGAAAAGGGAATATTTTACTTGCAGGACAGTTGTAAATTTCCCGGGAAAATACATTAGCCTGGAACATTGTTAGTGATAAACTGTAAATGCATCTGGGTCCTTTGCTTTACAAGTCAGAGTGAGATAAAAAAAAGGTGGGGCTTTCATCATTTGGGCAAAAAAAATGTTCTAAACCAATGAAAAGTGTTATTTTTAGGTCATATGACCAAGCCTTTCATCATTAGAATAACAAAAGTAAAATGAACCAATGAAAAGTTTTATTAACAAGTCACATGATCTGTTATGCTTACGTTACGCGCTGCGCGCCGCGCTCTGGATCGTTTCCGGGAAGCTGCGCCTCGCGCACCGGAGCACTTCCGGGTGCGCTAACGCGCCGCGTCATATGACTCATTACGCGACAACGCAGGTCCAGAATATAGTCAAAATGTCTCCACCAACCAGCGGTCGGAACACAACCCCTTGCAGCAGTCCAAAAAGTTCTGTTAAATGACAAGAGAAGGGACAGACAACAAGAACCATCAGTCAAAGAGGGGAGGGCAAGTTCTTCTCTACCGGGTCACGTTGGGGCTCCACCGGAACTGATCGAATAGGTAGTCTACAGTGTTTCTGGATATTTCAGACTGAAGCTGGCGTCAGCATGAGAGCACCACCATCTCGTGGATACGTCGTGGCCATTCCGCGAGTAATCGTGGCAGTCGCTCCCCACCGGAAGTCTACGGTAGTCGGGGGTCTCGGTGACTGTTGTAGAATCTTCAAGGCTGAAGGGAACTCTTTTGGGAATGGGGCCCATGCCCTAGCAGTCAAGCGTCCGAGTTCCACGGTTGCCCAGAGCCATCTTTGCAGGCCAGGCCCAAGTCTGTGGAGCCGACCGCCATTTCGTGAGCTCCGTAGCAGCCGCCTGTCGCTGTACCGCAAGATTGGGTGCAATTCCATTGGATGGCGGGTGAGACGTTGTAATAGCAAGAGCAGGCGCAATTCAGCTGGCCGAGCGAGGCACTGTGTCGAAGAGCGGTCGCAAGTCAGCTGGTCGAGTGAAGCGCTGGGGTGTAGCTGAGAAACCTCCACCTGGGGAGGTGGGGGAGGCTCGTTCGCGCCGCCTCTCCCTTCTACTGCACCCCACGCCGTCTCCTGGTGCAGGTATATGTGATGGTCGGACCAGGGCACCGCAGGACGTGTCTTTAGGTCAAACGGATTGTGGGACAAGGTGTGGAGCCAGCGCAATTATCTCGAGGGCCTCTGTCAAGCGGTTCAGGGAGGCACCGCATCACATTGTTTTCCAATGCAGTCAGGTCCACAAACAGCCCCCACTTACTTTGAGAATAGTGAAGCTGCAGCAGGTGCAAATAAGCTTCAGACAGTGTTACAAGCGCTGCTCCGAACCCTCAACTATGGCACTCAACATCCAGGACTTATGCCATTTGTGCAAGGCAGTGACATCGAAGCATCTCAGGGACCAAGCAACATACCATATCCAGAGTCCTTCCCACAACCTCTGCCTTCCTTCTTACCTAGTTATTGTTCTTTCACTGCCACTCCAGGCTTTTAGTCTGTGGATGGAAAACCATGAACCTACACTCACCTATGAAAATCTTAATATTGATGCTTGACTGAGGCCAAGGAGATCAGAGTGCATGAGTCTCATGCTCGATCGATTGAGCTAGCCGGATCAGGCAATAAGAAGGTGGTGGTGGGGGTGGCGGCATCAGCAAGGCATCCCCCCACACAACTTGTCGGACATCACCTCTGGATGTACTAGGGACGAGCCTAGGCGCATGGTGTCGTCCCCGGGCAAATTGCACAACGGTCCTCCACCCCTAGGCCGCCAGCTATGCTACCTCGACAGGAACAGTGATGGATGTTGCAGCAGGCTGCCATGTAAATAGTTATTTAATAAAACGTTTTACCCTGTTACTTTGCTGGTGTGTTGTATATATTTATAATATTTGCATAGGGTTTGTTGTTGTTTTGGGCGGGGTGGGCGGTGGAGCCGAGCTGTCTTGCAGCCATCATGGTGCCGAGCTCAGTTCCTCTCACTAGTTTCGTATTTCTCATGAGGGGTTGTTCCTAATGTTTCTATTTTAGCGAGGTCAAAAAGAGATCCCATTAGTGGCCTACTGATTTTGCTTGATTCCTTTTGTTTACTCCTTCACTGTCTGCAAAGAGAGAATACTCCTAAAAGAAAAGAGTAGGGGGGGGGGGCAGCGTTCAAAGCACATCAGCGTGCATAAATACGAAAATGTTTTTACCTACCACGTACTTGACATTTTACAGCTTTTGATATTTGCTATTAAAAAACCATTGAAATTCACTGACAAAACCATAGGTTATAGACCATATATAGTTAGGGATTAGCATTTACAAAACCTTGAAAATTCACTGAAAAAACCATAGGTTATAGACCATATATAGTTAGGGATTAGCATTTACAAAACCTTAATTTACTCGCACAAAACCATTGAAATTCGCATATATAGTTAGTTGCACTAACTATATATCGCGCACCCGCAATCCACTGCTGATGATGTCACATATTACATCATTCATGACATGGTCAGTGACATCACTGATTACATCACTGATGACATCACTGATGACATCACTGATGACATCTCAAATGACATCACTGATGACATCTCAAATGACATCACTGATGACATCTCAAATGACATCACTGATGATATCTCAAATGACATCACTGATGACATCTCAAATAACATCACTGATGACATCACTAATGACAACACCCAGTGACTGTATGTTTCTGTAAAGTTAAAATATGTCTTACATATTGAAGAATGAGTGGATGTATAAGTGTCTGGATGAAGGATTTAGTAGGTGCATGACTCACTGTATGAGTGAGTGATTTAATGTGTCTCACTGAGTGCATGGGTTAGTGACTAAACTGTCTTAATTTGTGCATCATTATGTCTGTTGTTGTGTAAACTGCTGCATGTGTTGATCAGTAGCTATATGAGTAACTATATGGGTTATTGATTGGTTGCCCAAGTATTTGTATGGGTGACTGAGTGTGTGTGTGGGTGGCTGGGAGGTGTGTGACTCTGTGCATAGATGTGTGAGTAGTTGATTCACTATATGTATGGGTTCAAAAGTGCATGTGGAAACAGCTGTATGGGCGGTTGACTGTCTGCATGAGTGTATTGGTGAGTGAATGGATTTCTCAGTGCTACATGTCAAAGTAAGTACATATGTAAAACACAGTACATGTGAGAGTTGACATATATAAATAACTGTGCATAAAAGCCAGTGAATGTGTGAGTGGCTGTATGGATCATTGTGAACATGTATCAGGGATTCTATAAGAGAGTAAATATGTGTTAGTATATGTTTGAATAAGTAAGGTGTGCATAACTGTATAGTTGAGAAAATGGAGGTGTGATTGATTCTTTGCATGACTGACTAGGTGTTTTAGTAACTCCATGGATAAGTGACAGTCTGTGAGTGTCTGTTTACACTGATTGTATCTAAGGTTATATTAGAGTCGGAAGAGGTTCATTGTATTATCACATTAATGATATCATCAGTGATGTCATTAGTGATGGCATCAGTGATGTCATCAGTGATGTCATTTGAGATGTCATTTGAGATGTCATCAGTGATGTCACTGACCATGTCATGAATGATGTAATATGTGACATCATCAGCAGTGGATTGCGGGTGCGCGATATATAGTTAGTGCAACTAACTATATATGCGAATTTCAATGGTTTTGTGCGAGTAAATTAAGGTTTTGTAAATGCTAATCCCTAACTATATATGGTCTGTAACCTATGGTTTTTTCAGTGAATATATATATATATATATATCTCAAGACACAGTTTTGCCCGCAGATAGAGGAAGCCACATCACAGGTAAGTAGTATGCCAGTGTTCTTTATTGAAGGCTGTTGCGAGGACAAAAAGCGGACTTCACAGAAAATCTTTAGCCCCAGCCTGACTCGTTTCGTGCAATTCACTTCCTCAAAGGCACAGGCATCATAGTCTCTGCACGCTTGTTTTCGCACGTTTATTGAAGTAATTAGTGCCGCCCCAATGGGCGTGGCCACTCCCGTGGCCCTCTGGTCACTGTAGTGCTCGTTTCTCCAGTGAGCATAGCGTGCAAGGACCCTTCATGAATAGTGTTACCCCAGTGGGTTGCGTTGTCAGCCTCAAGCCCTCGCAGCCTTGGTGATCCTTCAAATAATCGGCACCTGTAAACCCAGCGTCGGCGTTGTGCAGCGTCGACAGGGAAATGCAGCAATGCATCCGGGCTTCCTCCGCGGCCCAGGCGAGACCGCTGTTACATCAAGACACAGTTTTGCCCGCAGATAAAGGAAGCCACATCACAGGTAAGTAGTATGCCAGTGTTCTTTATTGAAGGCTGTTGCGAGGACAAAAGGCGGACTTCACAGAAAATCTTTAGCCCCAGCCTGACGCGTTTCGTGCAATTCACTTCCTCAAAGGCACAGGCATCATAGTCTCTGCACGCTTGTTTTCGCACGTTTATTGAAGTAATTAGTGCCGCCCCAATGGGCGTGGCCACTCCCGTGGCCCTCTGGTCACTGTAGTGCTCGTTTCTCCAGTGAGCATAGCGTGCAAGGACCCTTCATGAATAGTGTTACCCCAGTGGGTTGCGTTGTCAGCCTCAAGCCCTCGCAGCCTTGGTGATCCTTCAAATAATCGGCACCTGTAAACCCAGCGTTGGCGTTGTGCAGCGTCGACAGGTAAATGCAGCAATGCATCCGGGCTTCCTCCGCGGCCCAGGCGAGACCGCTGTTACATCAAGACACAGTTTTGCCCGCAGATAGAGGAAGCCACATCACAGGTAAGTAGTATGCCAGTGTTCTTTATTGAAGGCTGTTGCGAGGACAAAAAGCGGACTTCACAGAAAATCTTTAGCCCCAGCCTGACTCGTTTCGTGCAATTCACTTCCTCAAAGGCACAGGCATCATAGTCTCTGCACGCTTGTTTTCGCACGTTTATTGAAGTAATTAGTGCCTCCCCAATGGGCGTGGCCACTCCCGTGGCCCTCTGGTCACTGTAGTGCTCGTTTCTCCAGTGAGCATAGCGTGCAAGGACCCTTCATGAATAGTGTTACCCCAGTGGGTTGCGTTGTCAGCCTCAAGCCCTCGCAGCCTTGGTGATCCTTCAAATAATCGGCACCTGTAAACCCAGCGTCGGCGTTGTTCAGCGTCGACAGGGAAATGCAGCAATGCATCCGGGCTTCCTCCGCGGCCCAGGCGAGACCGCTGTTACATCAAGACACAGTTTTACCCGCAGATAGAGGAAGCCACATCACAGGTAAGTAGTATGCCAGTGTTCTTTATTGAAGGCTGTTGCGAGGACAAAAAGCGGACTTCACAGAAAATCTTTAGCCCCAGCCTGACGCGTTTCGTGCAATTCACTTCCTCAAAGTCACAGGCATCATAGTCTCTGCACGCTTGTTTTCGCTCGTTTATTGAAGTAATTAGTGCCGCCCCAATGGGCGTGGCCACTCCCGTGGCCCTCTGGTCACTGTAGTGCTCGTTTCTCCAGTGAGCATAGCGTGCAAGGACCCTTCATGAATAGTGTTACCCCAGTGGGTTGCGTTGTCAGCCTCAAGCCCTCGCAGCCTTGGTGATCCTTCAAATAATCGGCATCTGTAAACCCAGCGTCGGCGTTGTGCAGCGTCGACAGGGAAATGCAGCAATGCATCCGGGCTTCCTCCGCGGCCCAGGCGAGACCGCTGTTACATCAAGACACAGTTTTACCCGCAGATAGAGGAAGCCACATCACAGGTAAGTAGTATGCCAGTGTTCTTTATTGAAGGCTGTTGCGAGGACAAAAAGCGGACTTCACAGAAAATCTTTAGCCCCAGCATGACGCGTTTCGTGCAATTCACTTCCTCAAAGGCACAGGCATCATAGTCTCTTACCGGTGTGGGCTCCTCATTACAGGCGAACTGTGTGATGGTTATTTAGCGGCACTGCCTAGCCGCGAGGTAAAGCCCAGCTGCGCCTTGTGTGCAGTCCTGCTGCCCCGTCAAGCGGCAGAGCGGTGAGAGTGCCGGTAAACCCGATGCTGCAACGTTGATATGCCTTTGAAGACGGGCGGAGTGAGCAGCTCGCAACCCACTGGGAGAACACATTTGAAAAACTTTCTTTGCACGGAGGCTCACTTGAGGAACAATTCACAAAACTACACGGACCATCAGGCCACGGGATGGCCCCGCCCACATGGGCGGTGACTCTTGATTGATATAGTAGGCTGTGCTTTCTGCCGTGCATCGTACTGCTTCAGAAACCTGGCATCCATGAATAAGTGCGCCAGCACGAAACGTGTCGGATCAAGGTGATGACTTTCCTGCGAAGCCCTTTGTCTGTCTGAGAAGCAGTTTCAGCATTAAATTAGTTGGTGAATAACAAACTTACCGGTGTGGGCTCCTCATTACAGGCGAACTGTGTGATGAGATATATATATATATATATATATATATATATTCACTGAAAAAACCATAGGTTATAGGCCATATATAGTTAGGAATTTGCATTTACAAAACCTTATTTTACTCGCATAAAACCATTGAAATTCCATATATAGTTAGATGCGCTAACTATATATCGCGCACCCGCAATCCACTGCTGATGATGTCACATATTACATCATTCATGACATGGTCAGTGACATCACTGATGACATCACTGATGACATCTCAAATGACATCACTGATGATATCATTCATGTGATAATACGATGAACCTCTTCAGACTCTAATATAATCTTAGATACAATCAGTGTAAACAGACACTCACAGACTGTCACTCATTCATGGAGTTACTCGCACAACTAGTCAGTCATGCAAACAATCAATCACACCTCCATTTCCTCAACTATACAGTTATACAAACTTTACTTATTCAAACATATACTAACACATATTTTCTCTCTTATACAATCACTGATACAAGTTGTCAATGATCCATGCAACCACTGACACATTCACTAGCTCTTATACAGTTATTTATATATGTCAACTCTCACATGTACTGTGTTTTACATATGTACTTACTTTGACATGTAGCACTGAGATATCCATTCACTCACCAATACACTCATGCACACAGTCAACCACCCATACAGCTGTTTCCACATGCAATTTTGAACCCATACATCTAGTGAATCAGCTGTTCACACATCTATGCACAGTCACACACCTCCCAGCCACTCACACACATACTCAGTCTCCCATACAAATACTTGGGCAACCAATCAATAACCCATATAGTTACTCATATAGCTACTGATCAACACATGCAGCAGTTTACAGAACAACAGATATAATGATGCACAAATTAATACAGTTTAATCACTAACCCATGCACTCAGTGAGACACATTTAATCACTCCCTCATACAATCAGTCATGCACCTACTAAATCCTTCATTCAGACATTTATACATCCACTCATTCTTCAATATGTAAGACATATTTTAACTTTACAGAAACATACAATCACTGGATGTTGTCATCAGTGATGTCATTTGAGATGTCATCAGTGATGTCATCAGTGATGTCACTGACCATGTCATGAATGATGTAATATGTGACATCATCAGCAGTGGATTGCGGGTGCGCGATATATAGTTAGCGCATCTAACTATATATGGAATTTCAATGGTTTTATGCGAGTAAAATAAGGTTTTGTAAATGCAAATTCCTAACTATATATGTTCTATAACCAATGGTTTTTTCATTGAATTTTCAAGGTTTTGTAAATGCAAATTCCTAACTATATATGGCCTATAACCTATGGTTTTTTCAGTGAATTTCATTGGTTTTTTAATAGCAAATATCAAAAGCTGTAAAATGTCAAGTACGTGATAGGTAAAAACGTTTTCGTGTTTATGCACGCTGATGTGCTTTGAACGCTGCCCCCCTCCCCTCTTTTCTCTTAGTAGTACTCTCTCTTTGCAGATAGTGAAGAGTAGTTAACGCAGGCCTTTACCCCCGTTGTAATCAGTCGTGCCTGCTTGTCTCTCCATTTGATTGATTGTTATCCAAGCATTTACTGTTTTACAATTGATTCTCTTTGGTTCATTCTCTATTTACAAACAAGCACAAAGTCGCAATACTCTGTTTAGTTTTTGCAGATAGTGAAAAATCGTGAAAAATCGTGTAAAAAAATAAAAGTAATCGAGAAAATCAGTAGGCCACTAATTGGATCTCTTTTTGACCTCGCTAAAATAGAAATATTAGGAACAACCCTTCATGAGAAATACGAAAATAGTGAGATGAACTGAGCTCCACACCATGAGGGCTGCAAGACAGCTCGGCTCCGTCACCCACCCCGCCCAAAATAACGACAAACCCTATGCAAATATTAAAAATATAGACAACACACCAGCAAAGAAACAGGGTAAAACATTTTATTAAATAACTATTTACATAACTATTTTATACTTTTTATTGCCCGATCCGGCTAGCTCAATCGATCGAGCATGAAACTCATGCACTCTGATAGCAAGCGTTGCTACTGATGCTATGCAGACCAAAACTGGTTTTCAGTTTGTACATTTTTCTAGATTTTTCCATCCAAGGTTGGTTGACTTTGTAGAACGATGGCTTCAGATTTTCAACATACGGTGTGGTGGGGCGGACTGGGAGGGGGCGCTTCGCTCCTGCCCCCTCCCCAAGTAAGATTTTCATACGTGAAAGTACGTTAATGGTTTTGGTCCCTGAGTTGCTTCAATGTCACTGCCATTCTCAAATGGCATAAGTTCTGGATGTTGGGTGCCATAGTTCAGAGTTCTGAGCAGCGCTTGTAACACTGTCTGAAGCTTATTTCCACCTACTGCAGCTTCACTATTCTCAAAGTAAGTGAGTGTCGTTTGTGGACCTGACTGCATTTGAAAACAATGTGATATGTTACCTTCCTAAACCGCTTGACGGAGGCCCCCGAGGGGCGGTGTGATGGCCATGGACTCGGAGAAGACGCTTGGCTCCGACCCCCTCCCCAAGTCTTATAGCACCGGTGTAGCCTGAGATCGCCCCCGACATAGGCGGCCGGCTCCCGGGGTCCGGCGGAACTTTTTGCCTTTTGATGACTCTTATATTCTGGACCTTGTCCCACAATCCGTTTGACCTGAAGACACGCTGTAGTGGGGCGCCCCTTTACCGTTTTAGTTGCCATTCCGCCCGCTTTTGCTACACTGTGCCTCTTCCGCCATTCAGCTGTTTACCGCCTGCTCTTGCAACTACAGAGTCTCGCTCACCATGTAGTTGAGTTGCTCCCGCTCTTGCGATGCAACGATAAGCGACTGCCACAGGACTCTCAAAATGGCGGCCGGCTCTTCAGATTTGGGCGTGGTCCACTAAAATGGCCCTGGGACACCTTGGAACTCGGACGCTTCCCTGATAGGGCTTGGGTCCCATTCTCGAAAGCGTCCCCTCAGCCGTGAAGATTCTACAAAAGTCTTGGGGGCCCCCGACTCCCGCAGGCTTCTGGTGGGGAGCGGCTGCCATGTTTGCTCGTGGAATGGCCACGACGGACCTACGAGATGGTAGTGCTCTCATGCTTACGCCAGCTTTAGTCTGAAACATCCAGAAACACTGTAGACTACCAATTCGATCAGTTCCGGTAGCGCCCCAACATGACCCGGTAGAGAAGAACTTGCCCTCCCCTCTTTGACTGATGGTTCTTGTTGCCTGTCCCCTCTGTTGTCATTTTACAGAACTTTTTGGACTGCTGAAAGGGGTTGTGTTCCGAACGCTGGTTGGTGGAGACATTTTGACTATATTCTTGACCTACGTTGTCGCGTAATGCGTTATGACACGCCGCGTTAGCGCACCCGGAAGTAATCCGGGGCGCAGCGCGTAACGTAAGCATAACAGGTCATGTGACTTGTTAATAAAACTTTTTATTGGTTCATTTTACTTTTGTTATTTTAATAATGAAAAGCTTGGTCATATGACCTAAAAAATACGCTTTTTATTGATTTCGAACTTTTTTTTAAAAAAACATATGTTATAATATTCCAGGCTAATGTACTTTCCCCGAAAATTTACAACTGTCCTGCAAGTAAAATATATTCCTTTTTCGAGAAAAAGGGCGTTTCTTCGTTCCATGACGGAGCCGTTGAGTAAAAGAGACTCGGCCTGCTGTCTTAGTCGCCGATACGCCTGATTATCAGATTCTTATCGATCACTTTATGTTGCAGGAGAGGAAAACACAACTGCCCTTGACCATTTATCTTTACTGCGTTCCTACATATTATACCTTTTATCCGTCATGTAATTGGACTGCTTTATTTCACTTGCCTTTTACTGATTCGAAAACAGTGACTAAAAGTAAAAACTTTACCAATGTAAATACTACTACCATGTTTTGTTTTAAAAACCTTTATTGTGAAAATGTCAGCATACAAATACGGGCCTATAACCACGTGGGCCGGCCACGGAGCAAACTGAAATTCGAACTTTCAATAGTACAGTAATCAATAACACATCAGAACTTAATATCAATAGGGATGTCGAAATATTCAATCAATTCTCGTCCCCGCCCGCCATGAGCATCAAAACTGCATTCATATCTCGTGATATCAAGGTTGTTCAACCAGTACACAACAATGAGTTACGAGTCCCATTTATACCGGCGCCATTTTGGACGAGGCCGGGCAGGTCCAAGATATAGTCAAAATGTCTCCACCAACAATCGGCCAGACCAGAACCCCTTTCGGCCCTTTATGCTACAAGATGGTGTCTTCCATTCAGAAAATTATTGTTGGCAGCATTTTGAAAGGAAACAACAGCCGTTCTCCTAGTGAGTCTCACATTGTTACATTTAGGAAGAATGTTGAAGAGTAGTATGTGGAAAATCTGAAGCCATTTTTCTACAAACTCTCAATCAGCCTTGGATGGAAAAAAAAATCCTGAAGAATGTACAAACTGAAAACCAATTTTTGTCTGTATAGCATCAACAGCAACGCTTGAGTCAGCTTTGTGTCAAGCCGCCATTTTGATTCAATCAATAACGTCCCCCTGCACACATTCAGGGACCTGGTCATGTCTTCAGATGAAACGGATTGTGGGACAAGAAGCAAAAAGGAAAAGGAAAAAAGTTCCGTCGGACCTCGGGAGCCGGCCGCCTATGTCATGTGCGACCTTTGGCCACACCAGGGCAATAGTGAAGCTGCAGCAGGTGCAAATAAGCTTCAGACAGTCTTCAACTTAGTCTGATTCTTATAATAAGTGCGTCGACAACACACACAAGTGAAATTAGGCCTCTCACTTGAATTCATTTGACTTTCGGCGCAGCATTGTAGGATGGCCACACCAGTGCGGCAACTTGCTGGACACCACCTCGGTGCCATCCGGATCTCGGCGCGTTCGAGTCACTGTACCGCAAGAGTGACCGCAACTCAGCTGGACACGCCGTCTTTCGGCGCAGCATTGTAGGATGGCCACACCAGTGCGGCAATTTGCTGGACACCACCTCGGTGCCATCCGGATCTCTGCGCGTTCGAGTCACTGTACCGCAAGAGTGACCGCAACTCAGCTGGACACGCCGTCTTTCGGCGCAGCATTGTAGGATGGCCACACCAGTGCGGCAATTTGCTGGACACCACCTCGGTGCCATCCGGATCTCGGCGCGTTGTGCTGCCTTTGGCCTACTGTAGCCGCAAGTGCGGACGCAACTCAGTTGGACGGCGAGTGAAACGCTAAGGGGCGCCGCACTGCAGCCGAGGAGCCTCCATCTTGGGGGAGACGCACAGCCCCCACTGACTGACGCGACCTCACAGGCCAACGGGGCGCCCCACGCCGTCTTTCGGCGCAGCATTGTAGGATGGCCACACCAGTGCGGCAATTTGCTGGACACCACCTCGGTGCCATCCGCATCTCGGCGCGTTGTGCTGCCTTCGGCCTATTCGCACATCGGTCCGCTACTGACGCCGCCTCACGTGCCAACGGATTTTCTACGCTTTTTGTAGCCCTATGCCGCATAACAGGTCATGTGACTTGTTTATAAAACTTTTCATTGGTTCATTTTACTTTTGGTTTCCTAAAGATGGAAGGCTTGGTCATATGACCTAAAAATAACACTTTTCATTGGTTTAGAACATTTTTTTTTCCCAAACGATGAAAGCCCCACCTTGTTTCTGGATCATTCAGACTGAAGCTGGCGTCAGCATGAGAGCACTACCATCTCGTGGCTCCGTCGTGGTCATTCCGCGAGCAATCATGGCAGCCGCTCCCCACCGGAAGCCTGCGGGAGTCTGGGGCCCCCAAGACTTTTGTAGAATCTTCACGGCTGAGGGGACGCTTTTTCGAGAATGGAGCCCAAGCCCTAGCAGGCAAGCGTCCGAGTTCCAAGGTGTCCCAGGGCCATTTCAGTGGACCAGGCCCAAAACCGAAGAGCCGTCCGCCATTTTAAGAGTCATGTGGCAGCCGCCTATCGCTGCACTGCAAGAGTGGGAGCAACTCAACAACATGGTGAGCGAGACGCTGTAGCCGCAAGAGCGGGCGCAACTCAGCTGGATGGCCGCCACCTGGGGAGGCCCGTTCACGCCGCCTCCCCCATGCCCCCCCCCCCCCCCCCCCCCGGGCCGCCCCACGCCAATTTTCGGAGCAGCATTGTAGGATACCAAAACCAGTGCGGCAGTTTACTGGACATCACCTGGGTGCCATCAACATCTCAGCGCGTTCTGCTGCCTTGGGACTATTCGCACAACAGACCGCTACTGACGAGGCCTTCCCTTCGCACCACCCGGGACGCCCCACGCCAATTTTCGGAGCAGCATTGTAGGATCCCAAAACCAGTGCGGCACCCAGGCGACATCACCTGGGTGCCGTCCAGAACTCTGCACGTTGTGCTGCCTTGGGACTATTCGCACAAAAGACAGCTTCTGACCATTGTTGCTTTTTTGGGTGAAAAATGTTTAAATGTTTTTACAGTTTTTGTTCCGTTCATTATATTTAAAAGTTAATAAAGTTTTATAATCTTACTTTGTTGGAGTGTTATATATTTTTTTAAAAATGGGTGAATGGGGCCTTGAATCGGGTTATTGTCATGTGTGGGCTTTGGAAGTGTGCTGCTGCAGGATCGGACATTTCAAACTCAAATGCACGTTCTTTTTCTTACCTTTCCGAAGCATGGAGCGCAATAGCAGGCAGAGAAAGGGTGATGCACGTGTTGAACACTACCTGACCTGGCAAGTTGCTGGCAGTGCCCCCCGCCCGCTCCTGAAAGAGGGCACACACACACCGCCGCCCCGAGTACTTCACAAATCTTTAAAAGACCATGCGCTTGGAGGCTTAAATGGTTTATCACCTCTTCTAGAACCCCTGCATCGACCCTCTGACGTTTCCTGGAAAAATTACCACGTAACACAATACCAAGCCCTGTCAGCTGAAACCCCCGAGGAATCGTTGGGCATATTATCAAGGGGGTTTATCTCCGCTTTTTTGGCTTTAAAAGCCATGAAAGCGGAGATAAAATTATCTCCCTATTACCAAGCTGTCGCTAACACCAGTTAGTGACAGCTAAAAGGAGATAGTGACCATCTTGGGCCCCGCTTTGCATGTCAGTGATACTTATCACTAATGACATGCAAAGTGGGCGTGCCAAGATGTTAGCGACTGGAAACAGTCCCTAACATCGCTATCTCCTATTACCAACTTTTGGAGATATTCGCGCTAAGCGCGAATATCTCCAAAAGCTAACACCTGCCCTGAGCAGTTCTTAGCCATGTTATCCAATGGGAGGTGGATAACATGGCTAAGAGCATTTGCTCGATAATACATGAATATCGCTGACTTTTCTGCGATAATAGCAAGGTTTATCTGCGATAAAAATCGCCGATGTGCGGCGATAATTTTTGTCTCTAAACAAGTTAGAGACAAAAATTATCGCTAGTTGTTCGTAATATGCCCCCGGGTTTTTGCTTGCAGAAATCGGGAGGCGGGAGACTAGCACTGAAATCAGTAGT